>NW_022990125.1:0-234719 GCF_902827175.1 Gymnodraco acuticeps | reverse complement strand
TTTCTTTTTGCCCCTTCCATCTCTTTTGCTCTCACAGAATTAATTTCATACATGCATTTATTATACCTTGTTTGTCACTAATGATGTATCCATACCATTAATATGAACCTGCCTTAAAGCCTGGACTGCCTCTTGTTCTCTCTAGGTCTTTCTTTGAGTTGCATCATGGAGCCATTCATTCATGAATGGCTTTGATGCACTAAAGCCAACACCACAGCTTTCTGTAGTGATAAACATCGTTTCCTGTGTAATGTATCTACACGGAAAAAACTGAAACGTTGACTTTAATTAAATGTTTTCTGTCAACAAATGTAACATAACTGTATTAGGTTAGTTGAAAGCAATAATAGTAGGTTGAACCGAGTTGTTTTTATTTCAACTTCACATTATTGCTTTCATCTAACCTAATACAGTTATGTGAAATCTGTTGACATAATACATTTCATTTCAAGTCAATGTTTGAGTTTTTCAGTGTGTGCAAGGCGGCCGTAACGGACCTTTATCGCTCAATCCTGATTATTTGAAGACCTCGATAACCTTTCTTTCTGTGTGTGTGTTTGCAGAGTTCCGTTCTCCGTCCCACATCAGCGGGTTGAACCGCACATCCTCTCTGAGCGGAGCGGACCGCACGGAGTCGCTCTCCATCAGCGGCAGCAACAGCCAGCTCAACAGCAGCCTCCCATCGCAGCAGTACACGCCCGACTTCTACGTCCGAGCGCTCACAGACCTGCAGTTTGTCAAGGTTGGTCATTTTACCACCTAATAGAGTATTTGTAAATTGGATAAAGTAAAGGTACAAAAACATCCTCCATTTTATAGAGTGAGTTTTTATACCACAATCATAGAAAATCCTAGAGCGGAAAATGTTCTGTTCTCGCACCAGTGGTCTGTCGGTACTTACCCACAGCAAATTCAAGGCAGGACTGTAAACACTGCACACAAAAACACACGAGTGCCAATCGGCATGTACAGTGCTAATTGTATTCTCAGTCATCCTAAATAGTGTTAAAGCAACCAGATATATGTAAAGGCCTAAATAAACTAATTTGTATAACTAAATATAGACAATTTTAAAATAATTGCCTAAATATCTATTGACCTGCAAAACACCGAATCAGTTATGTGTGCTTGTGTGAACTGTGTTAGAATATGGAGTGAACTTTACTGGCATACATTGTTATGGCAATGTTCATATCATCTTTAAAGGACAACCATATGGAACATCTGCTTTCTTCTTCTTGTACCCAAGTGTTGGATATAAAGATCATATCTGTCCCTGAAGTATAAAGCTGTATGACATAGAACTGGTATTGATCTTATCCTACTAATTTCATTCCATATCACTTAGCTGATGCTTTTATCAACAGCGACTTACAATAAGTGCATTCAACCATGAAGAAACAAACTTTAAAAAGCAAGAATCCTGAAATTACATTAGCTGTCAATAAGCCAAAACCATTAGCTAGCAAAAAAGCAAATAATCTGTTTCTCCCCAAATTTCAAACTATTCCTTTGAATCAGAGTTCACAGCATTCTGATCGAGGAGCGCCAACTTAGCAAGCAATTTAAAGCGTATGATTGAGGCCAGGAAGTAGTTGGAGTTGATTGTTTTTTCCTAAAACTTCCTTTTCAATACAGGCTTTATTTCCATTCCATCTCACTATGGCAATAAATGGCCAAATTGATCACGGAAACTGCTAAACTAACAGCACAATCATTGATGACAGAATATTTCCTGTGGTGTAACCAGAAGCTTTCTACATGTTTTCATCTGAACTGACGCTTGTTCGTTGGACGCAGTTCGATGCAATAGGGGCCACACACAAATGTTTCTACACCACTCTTCAGTTCTGACCCCCCCCCCCCCCCCCTCTCTACTTCAGATCACACGGTCCCAGTACCAGAACGGCCTGATGGCGTCCCGTCTGGACAGCACCCCCCAGTCCCCGGAGAGCGGCCACAACTCAATTCGGATGGATCAGACCACCCCCCCCGCCACGGCCAACACCACCATCACGGACCTGGGAGGGGACTCCTCCCCGACAGAGAACGGGCCGGACGAGACCACGCTCCTCCTCCTCAACGAGCAGAACTCACCGCACACAGCCAATCACCACAGCCCCCTGGAAAACAGCATTTGATAACCCCCCACCCCCTCTACGCCCCTAGTTTGCACGCATGCACTACTCAATCGAATATATGCTGAAGAGGGCGCGTGTGTGTGTGTGTCTCTGTCTCTGTCTCTGTCAAACATCTGAAGGACCTGCTAAATCCAAAAGCCCCTCCCTCTTTTGCCCTTCATTCAGCAGCATCGCCGATCTGTGTGTGTTTTTAAACGTGTGTGTGTGTCTTGCTTCCCATTCACTGTCCCTAATCAGAGACTCAGGGAGACTCCACCCTCCTCCTCACCCTTCCCCTTGCCGACTTACATGTGTAGCATCCTGCATCCCCCTCCTCAGCATCCGTACAGCTAGAAGACAAAGACGACCCGAGCATGTCAGCGCAGTTCAAAGTAATATATGTTCCGTAGACATTTAGAGTGAGATATTTATTGACAAACAATGTGCGAGACGGACACACAAGACTGTTTTGTGTGGGGGAGGGTCTTTGGGTGTATTTCTATATAATTCTTTTTTTCTTCTTCTTGTGTCCTCGGTAGAAGCAGGAAGTAGCCGAGAGCCTTTATATGCCAGAGTTGTTAAGAGATTTAGCAGCGTATTGTGATTAAGACAATCAATATGATTATTTTGAATGTGTTG
The DNA here is from genome assembly GCF_902827175.1 of Gymnodraco acuticeps. NCBI lineage: Eukaryota > Metazoa > Chordata > Actinopteri > Perciformes > Bathydraconidae > Gymnodraco > Gymnodraco acuticeps. The sequence continues at coordinate 231,960 of NW_022990125.1, read as the reverse complement.
AATTTAATGTGTAGGGTACGTTAACTGTGCCCCCCCCCCTTGCCCCTCCCTCGCTTGCAAACAGCGTCTCTGTGCATTGTTTGTTTTAGTCTTTAGATTCACCGAAGATTTCAATAAGGTGGTAGATGTTTGAGAGCACTTTGAGACTTTATAAGAGTGTGTGTGTGTGTGTGTGGTGTGTGGTGTGTGTGTGTGTGTTGTGTGGGTGTGTGTGTGTGTGTGTGTGTGTGTGTGTGTGTGTGTGTGTGTGTGTGTGTGTGTGTGTGTGTGTGTGTGTGTGTGTGTGTGTGTGTGTGTGTGTGTGTGTGTGTGTGTGTGTGTGTGTGTGTGTGTGTGTGTGTGTGTGTGTGTGTGTGTGTGTGTGTGTGTGTGTGTGTGTGTGTGTGTGTGTGTGTGTGTGTGTGTGTGTGTGTGTGTGTGTGTGTGTGTGTGTGTGTGTGTGTGTGTGTGTGTGTGTGTGTGTCCAAACGGCCATCACCAGACTTGGTGGGAACTGAAACCAAAAGAGGGAAGCGTGATCACATTCTGACTAGAAAATACTTTACAAAATCTGAGACTTTATTTATTGAGTTCAATGTGTGTGTACATATATTATTGTCAATAATGGGGGGACGAGAAATGTGATTTAAATGTTTGCCTCAATGTGAGATTTTACATGGTGAATATTTCTTCAGTGGTTATGTATGGGTTTCCCTTTTTAAATCAAATCTGGGGAAGGTTGGTCACGCTGAACAGCAGACCTTAACATTTATTGACGTTTGTATTTCTGTAGCTAAACAAACCACTCGGCCTCGACATCACCCACATTTGTTCAGAAGTACGGGAAACAATGTTGTATATTTCTTTTCATTTTCACAATGCCTGTTTTTCACAGAACTGCACACACTCCAGTTGTATTTTACTGTACTTTCTGAGGAGATTTGAAAGGAAAGGTCTTTCCTAAAACTCATAAATGTTGTATCTTGTGACAGATTTTTCTTTGATTGATTTCAAGATTTTTTTAGTGACATAAAACATGAAAAATTAACCATAAATCTTTTTTTGATTTTAAAACCAAAGAGAAAGGGCTGCTTTCTAGTCTTCTTATTCCCTGATGTTCAGCGTTCACACAACCAGACATCTGTGGTTGTGTGAACTACATATACCAGAATGCAATGCAGCCAAATGAAACTTTTTTATTTTCCTAAGCAGATACATGTTTTGTTTATCCCATATTAATCACAGGTGAATCCAACAAGTTCCCATCAGCTCTACTAGATGTTGTTAAAGGGATCCTGGGAAATGTAGGACATCAGGAGAAGGAGTAGACAATACATGCTGAAGGGAAGTGGGTCCACTTTAAAGGTCACCTATTTTGCAAAATCCACTTTTCCATGTCTCCTATACATGTGTGTTAAGAGACTCGGAAAGTTTGAGGAGAAAATATTCGCTCTCTTTTTGTCCTCATCCATATAAAAACCTGTCTGAATATGAGCTGATCAGATTTGGCAACGTTGTGATGTCACAATGTTTTTTGGGTTGGACAACCATTAGTCAATAACCACACAAGGTAACCCTCCCCACCTTATCACCTTAGAGCACCTTTGTGTTTTTTAAAACTAATCATCTCTCAGAGGGGCGTGGCCAGCAGCAGCTCATTAGCATTTAAAGCTACAGACACAGAATCAGCACTTTTGAAACAAGGCTGAAACAGAGGGGTTTATGGGATGCTACAATGCACACTTCATAGACATGTTTTGTATTTATCTGAGACCTATAATATATTGCTAAAAAGATTGTATAATAGGGGACCTTTAAAGTTTGTGAAGTTGGACTTTTTTTGTTGGTCAACATCATCTGTTTCCCTAACAACAGTTTTCAATAGTACCGAATTCCACTACCCTAAATCAAAAAATGATGTGAAATTCAGTGATTGTACTGAACTATGAGGTCATCTTTTCATTTGTTCTCTCTTCTGTAGATGACAATATCATTTTCAGTGTGGATCTGAAACAAAAACCCTGACACAAAAGGAGGAATCTAATTATGTTTTCTAATGAATTGCCTTCCTTATTTTCAGGTTTTCTCATTTAGGGTAGTTTATGTCACAAGTGTAAAAAAAAAAAAAGACCAAGAAAAGTAACTTACTGTAATTTGAGTCAGTACATTTCAGGCTACTCTGCTGATGCACCGCACAAGACATATTTTTCTGAAACCACCATACATTATATCTAAAGATTTGACCTTTCAAACGAACACATGTATAGAATTTGAAGAAGGCAGCCAGTTTCCGGAAGTAGCCATAATAGTTGAACTTTGTCTTAATGTCATGTGTTTTAGACAACTTTCTGCCAAAGACACGAGCAGCTTTATGAAGAATAATTAGACAAGTTGTTTTATGGTGCATTGTGGGTCGTTGCTGTCCTGGGCTCATGCCAACCATTTATTTGAGCAGATATTGACTTTGTCGGGAACATTAGTTTGAATAAGACACAAGCAGATTATTTAACCTTAACTCGGAAATCTGTTATGGACTTCAGTTTTAGTGTGGTGTCCAGTTTACCTTATCCTCTAATACAGAAAGGTATGTCCAATTTATTTTTATGTTAACTCGAAAATGTTCACAATTAGGCTTATCATATTTCAATGTGGAGTTCTGCAACACTAAATTCACAGCAGACTGGATTTTTAGCGACATTATTGGTTAAATTAAACCCAGTTGGCAAAGAGGGCAACAATTACATTCTGTTATTAAATATGAATAAGAGCAATAGCCAAAATGACCCTTTTCTATGCACTAATGATTGTAGTATTCAAATTAGTTGTGCTTTTTAACTAGTCAACTATTTTGTGACCTCATGATCTTTTTGTTGGTGTGTCTTATGTTTAGTTCATATTGATTGAATAAGGAAAAGCCATGTACAATGTACTTAAATAATTAAGTCAAATTCGGTTTATTATGATCTAGAATGACTTTCACCCCTGACAACTCTATGTCTGTTAGACCAGTGGTTCCCAACCTGGGGGGCGCCAGGCCTCAGATGATTTGAGGCTAATTATCTTTCTTTCTTTTTTTTCTCTTTTTTTTTTTTTTTTATAATTGTAACGCAATAAATGATTCTCGCTAAAAGCCTTGTCTCTACATTATAAAAAAATATTGATGAATTAATTAAGTTAGTAGCTATTAAAGGCATGTGGGGGGTGGGGCGCAACTTCCAACAGGAGTTAATTGGGGGGGGGGGCAAAAAAGGTTGGGAACCCCTGTGTTAGACTATACTAAAACTCAGTTTAAAGGTCAGAGGGCGTGCTTACCTATGAATATATATCACTAAAGCTTATATTTTATAAAGGGTCAACATCTGTTGGGATTAATCTGTACAATTTAAACCAAAATATATTTGTTGTGATCTTGGAAATGATCATTGTCTCTCTTCTTAATCTTTAAATGTTTGCCTGGCACCAAGCCAAGGTGTTAATCCAACACTTCCACTCACTATATGGGTGTGATAGTTTCTGGTGCGCCCTGTGGAAATATTTAAAGATGGGTTTCTCCTTAGGGAAACATTGCATAATATCGGGCAGACTGTCTATGAGCTCATGATAATACCTTTAAAGAAACCTGCTTAGTGACATGTAAAAAAAAAAAAGAAGTTGAGCCTTTTCCTTTTAGGTTTTTTAAGGGAAAACTTGTTGACACAACCATTTAGAAATGTATGGCAACTGAGGTCACAAATGGGGCACTAAAGGCATTTATTGCTATATAAATACGAACAAAATAGCCCCCTTTTATCATATATAGATATACAAGCTAAATCTACTTGACAAAAACACACTTTATTTTGAAAGGTACTGATGTTTATTTCAACCATGTGGAGTTTCTTCTGAATGCCCGGCTCTAACTTAGAATGTTTTAAAAACAAGAACTACACATTAATTAAATTCCCTAATGTTGGGACTGGAAAGCCCGGACTGTTCTGTGATCTACAAATGAAAGCACTTTAGCATGGAAAGCAGTATTTTCCCCAAAAAGCCAAAAATGTGCCAAAGTTGCTGTCTCATAGTTCCTGTCGCAATAATGTTACTGACCAGGCTTTCATAATCACTGCTGACTCCTTAACATGACATGGCTCTTTGCTTTGGTTGTTTTTTAAATGTCTTGTCAGCACAAAAGCAAGAAGCTTAAGCATCTCTGTGGCTCACCGTTCTGTTGCCTTTACTATCTTTGAACGACTGTACTTTGATTTCATTCCTGAATTATTTTTGACACAAATACTCAGTTCTCACGACTTTGTATTAATTTTGTAGATTTTTGTGGCTAAGATTGTGCCCGTTTTAAATTGTAATTGGTTGGGGTTAATTATGTGTGTTTGTTGATATGTGTGAAAGCTTGTGGATCTATTTTCTTTCATCTTTTTTTACCTCAGAACAGTGTCAGTAATTGTGGTTAACGACAATCTTCTTTTTTTGTATTTGTCATGATCTGAATTTGGGAACAGAGTGAATGGAGCGACTGGTGTTTAGGGGGAAATGATCGTGGTGTCCTTCATTCTCTCTGGCATGCTGTAACTTCAAAAAAACAACAACAGAGAAACAAGATGTAAATACTGTTTTATAATTTCTGTCTTAATGAGTTTTGATGATGAAGAAGGTTATTAATAAACTTGAGTTATATTTCTCTATGGACCTTTGTGATGGATTTCATTTCCTCTGAGGACTTATACACTTAAAAAGTAAAAATCTTCAGTATTTAAAAAATCTGTATTCTAATTGACCTTATGTATTATTAATTGTTGTATCCAGTTTCAGGCCTCCATAAGTTTCTGTCTTGTTATTGATAAGCTTAATATAATTTTAAACAACTCATTTGAGATATATAATCGTAATTTTTTTAACTTTCCCCTGCTTAAAATGACAAAGAATACTAGCCTTTTTCCTTTCTCTTAACTCATTGGTGTGTACAATTGTTGGTAGCAGTACTTTACTCACATGAAAGCCAGTTAAACCAGATAGTAACAATAATGGCCCATGGAGATGAAACATCCACTTTTGGTTTATTGCGGCTGGTTTGTAATTTACACACGCGTAATCTTACTTGAGTAATCCCAAATTTTAGCTCCTCTTCTCTGACATCACTGGGAAATTTATCCGTAAAACTGGTTCTTCCGGATGTTACTCATCATCATGAACAAGTGATATGAAAGAATTAAAACTATGGATATAACAATAAAGTATATGATTACATTTGATCTCATGAAAACTCACTTTTGTTTATGACACTAGGCTGGGCGAGTCCAATGTAGAAACCTACTATTAGAAAAACAGAGTACATGTTCAAAATATGATGCTTATCTTCTGGTTGTATTTTATGCCTCTCCATGCTTTAATGTTCAAAAAGCTTTATATTTTTCTCATATTGTCTGTGCTGCAGCACCTCTTTTCACCCTCTGTCTGAAACCAGAGTCCAGTCTGCTCTGATTGGTTAGCTGGCCGGCTCTGTTGCGCTTAGAGATGTCCCACCCTTTAGCCTTTCACGTTTAATAAATCGCTTAATAAATCCGACACTAATGGCTTAGCGCTGTTGTTACATATAGTTGTTACATTATTGATGCTGATCAGGTGTTTGGTTGGGAAGGGGGCACATTATTGAAAAACAAAAATATTTATTAATACTTAATACTTACTCCCATTTTGTATACATACTGTATAGTGGCAATTTGTGACAATCGTAAGTGGCAAATAAAAGTTTCTCTATTTAATTGTTTTCTGGCAACATTTTTATTAGCAATATATCGTTTTCTCAAGTGGGATGATCCATTTTTTAAATATCCACTCAATGCTGACAGAGTGCATTAGTTGATGTGGATTATCAAGTTTTTCCACAGCAGCAAATCTGCTCAATTGTTTGCTAATTCTTGTAGTTTAGCATATTTTTATATTTAAAAAAGTCATTTCTACCTCTGCTTATTTTCCGCTGGCAACTCCAGTTCGATCATTAGTCAGCAGCAATATAGGAGTGATTCACACAGCGTAAGAGAAACAACATGACACTGTGGTTCAACCACACACACACACACACACACACACACACACACACACACACACACACACACACACACACACACACACACACACACACACACACACACAACTCCAGACAAATCAAATATTTCCACTACTTTTCCTCCGATCGGTCTCAATTGGATAATCAAACATCAAAACAAGGCATTCCTTAATTTCCCAGCTTTCTTCTGTTCCCCCAATGTCTTAAACTTAAAAGTACATTTTACTATGAAGAGAAAGGGTAAGCTCTGGACTCCATTCATCATTGTCCAGAAGGCAAGGTGGTTGTTTGACATCCTATCTACAACTTAACCTATATGTAAAACCAAAGACATGATCATTTATTTTAAAAGACATCTCCACATAGGAATTCTTATGCATCAAGACAGTGGAATTTGTGCAATCTTACAAATAACTTGGGGCAATTATTAACTCAAACTTTGAAGCAAATTGTGAAGCTGTGTTCAAAAAGGGGCACCAGCATTTGTTCTGAACCTGATGCACCTTTTCCGTGTTTTAAATAAGACTTACAAATCATGATGTAAAAGAAACGTTTAAAATGAACAGATAAAAAAAAATGTATCTTAATGGAATAAATATTCAAATAAACTACAGTTTTTTTTGTGAGAGCTTGTAGCAGCAGATTAGAAATACATTTTGAAGTTTAGCCAATTAGCGCTTAGCACGAAGATTGTAGACGGGGCATATATTATTAACACTGACGTTGTTGAAATTGCCAATTTTGTCACCACAACCTTTAATAGTGTATAATTCATGAAAAATGTTTTAGCGTACACGACATATACAATCTTTTTTTTTTTTTTACAAATCTTTTTATTGCAAACAAGTCATAATCCAGCAAATGACAAGAAGTAAGAACAGTAGAAATCAATACAAAACAGTACAGATGTTACAGTTAGCAAATGTAGACAATGGGGATCATTACAAAGGACCTCCTTGAAAATAAAATAAAGTAATGTATTGCTCCATATTCACTTCAAGGTTCGTAGAGAGTCCTTGTTTACAGTTTTTTTTCTTTCATTTAACCCCCCCACCCCCCACCCACAGGTATGGTTGGCAACATATACAATCTTGAGAACAATTATACTCTTCACACTTGGTGGAATGAGGTTTGTTATTACGCCTATACTCTACTGCACTTTTCTTTAAAGAATGTAGCTAGTAGCGTGTAATTGTATGACTATCCTTTGGCGGCCACAGTGTTGGTGAAGGAGAGTAACAGGTTGTTGTGTTTATTGTGACAATGATGACGATTGACAATGTATTGATTGAAGTGTCAGACTCAGATAAGGATAGAAGAGACGTTAAAGTTAGCTCAGACATGGATCAACAGCTATGGAGCAGCTAAACAAAAACTAAAGGACAGAAGGCTGTGCTGCTTTAGAAAAACATACTTTGTAATTTATCTCGGCAGAGTGAGTTCGGACCAGACACACTTTGAAATATAAAGACACCTTGGGCGCATAAACTAAAATTGGTTTGGCTTGGACTTGACTGTAGTTTTCATATACACTCAGTATTTGATATAACTACCATTTCACTCCTCCAGCAGTGTGAGTTCACTCTGGTTGAATCCAGCCTGGGAGCCGTGGGTGACGCAGCTTCCCCTTGCATCACAACAGGGAAGTGATGAAATGTGAGATTGAGCCGCTGTTATGTAATTCTAAACAATAAGCAAGTCTACTATGGCTGGTGGAATATTTGTTCACATCAAAAGGACCACAAAACCCTGCTCAAATACGTGTAAGATTAGGTCATAGCAGAGAAGAAAATCTCACTTTGCATAATGAACTGTGCCATATTTACAGAAGGCTTTCTGTATTTTATGGTATTTCCAAAACACTTTTACGCAGTTTTGACTAATAAAAATGTATCTTCTTGCACAGGGTCAGCAGAGCGGTGGAGGATGCTTCCTTCATTGTTTCAACATGAAAACACACTGGCCATACACTAATTAGTAATGACACACAATTACCACAAACCTTTACTGATTTATCGTCATCTTTAACACTTTGGAGCAAGATGTTTTGGTTGGTCGGATAATTGATTTTTGGAAATATCCTTAGTTAGATGAGAAGAATGATACCAACTGGCAATTCCTAAGTAATACAACAATCCAGCATTTTAACCATTTTAACATTTTGTTTATTTGTACGGACAAACCAACAAGATACACAATACTGAGTCACTTCACAAAATTATACAAAAAAATGTAAGTGCTGCCTGTAACATAAATACAATTTGTAGGCTTAGACTACTATTTCTTTATTTTATTCATCAGAAACTTGCCAATTTGTATAAACAAACAAGCATATTGTACACAAAATAACATGCGACTTGACACTATTTAACTAGGTGTAAAGGAATACTGTCCATAAGTAGCAATATCCAGGTTCTAATTCATATTTCCAGCATTGTCCCCAAACTTTAAATCTTCTACACTAATTATTATCAGATGGCACATTTATATTATACCTGAGGACCCTGTGACCTGTAGTTATGATGGAGCAGGGTCATGATGCTGTAGTCAGTGACTGTTGGTGAATTTTCCGTCAATTATTCCTTCAGATTTTATGTGCGTATTAAATACAAATATTGTTTATAAAAAGAAAATATTTGTTTTTCAGTCTTGTGTGTAATTTGATTGAGAGAAAACACCAAGATGTATTTTTTTCTTAATGAATGTGAACCCATGATAACTCTATTTTATTGTTGAATCTGTTTTTCAAGCTTTAGATGTTGCATGTTTGGCAGTTCTACTTGGCAGTTTTTTATTCAATGTGATTCATTGGTGTTTGAGTCCAATTTACAACCTAAAAAAACATGCAGTAAACTTCAATGAAAATTATTTGAATAAAAAATGGTAGGGGGGTTAGCTGGTGAGATGTTTGTTGAATTGAAACATTAAAATATTCTTTAATAGACAACACACTTGTTATTACTGCATTAAATGATGTACTAAATGTTAGAAAGTAGGCTGTATTACCACTCTGATTTCTTATTCAACATGTGCAATAGTGTTATCAAGCTTATAGCTCAATGTGTGTGTCACAATCACACTAAGTCTGAGTAGTGTGTGTAGTCAGTAGGTGTGCAAGTACAGTATTTCATCACACATGTCACAGTGAGCGCATAGAGAGACCATCCCACTTCCTTATGTGGAGGGGGAATTACCTTGACAGTGTATAAAGCCTGCAGATCAGCACAGGCAGACAGAACACCAACAACAGGCAACTGCTGGGATCTTAACCATACACTAAAAACAACTTCTATATTGACCTTAACAGGTAAATGGCTTTTCTTGGCATATTTTTCTCTTTCAATCTTGAGAAGATTTTAAACAGGATATTTGCTTTGCTTTCTTTGATACTCTCTTTAAAATACCTAGTGTAACAAACTGCTAAAACAGCAAAAGTGTTGATATAGGTGTACTAGCTAAACAAGGAAGTGAATGGGTAAATAATCCAATTTAAGATACAGAATATTAGATAAAACTGGTAAAATGAAGCTGTAAACATGTTAATTATGCGGTGTGATTGAGTGACATTTAAAAATCTCTCTGTCCTCCTGATCTTCAATCAGAAAAAAAGATGGAATTCGAGATGAAATGCAACATGAGCCAGATGTGGAGCTCCGATGTGCAGTCGGGGCTGGACTTTGAGATTACCCATCATCCCCTGACAATGAGGAAAGTGGTCAACCTCATCATCGCCATGGAGAGGATGAAGGGCTCAGAATCAACGCTGAGCACTGAATTCAGAGATGAAAACCTGCTCAACTTCATCATGGATAGCATAGTGGAAGGTAATAAAACTGGCTTTATTTCACGGTATCCCTTAACAAAATGTGTGGGCTTTTTTTCTCTGTTAGCAGAGGTTTACATTTGCGCTACCCACAGTGAATCTGTATATATAAAAACAGAAATGCTGTCATCTAATTCATTCATGGAGTAAACATCTGACATCTTGTTGGCCTTTACACACAATGTTATCATTTTTAAATAACTTGAACACCCACATCCATACAAACTTTTTTTCACTTATTTGCTCTTTTAACTCACTTATAACAGTGGGACATCCAACACTGAGTTTATCTATAGCTGTATTTAAAGTCTGTACATGCATACTGTATGATATAATGTATGCTAAGCAGCAGCAGTACATTATTCATGAATGTCTTTTTAAAACATGTGGAAAATAACAACTCTGACAGTTATTTCTCCTTCACAATGAAATCACAACAGCAACATAACTAATCAAGTGTGTAACTTTTCCTTCCCCACAGAGCAAATTGTGTTCGAGTGTGCCTCTGCTCCACCTGCTCAGGTCACACGGACGGGCGTAGAAGAGCAAAACATAACTGACGGCGAGAAGAGGAGCTTAGTTATGGTCCAAAACAACATGGAGCTCCATGCAGTGACGCTGCAGGGAGGCGCTGATTCCAGAAAAGGTGATTACTTGTGACAGTTTGATTGGAAAGTAAGATAATCCTTCTCTATTTTATATATAGAGATAGTGTTCCTAACTAATCGTCTTACTTTAAGCCTTTAAAAGGAGGTCACAAGGTGGAGAACCATTACCCACTTCCCTTTGCAATGTAACGGAAATATTAAGCAGCAGCTTCACTGCACTGGTGTAACTGATTTTATTGTATACAAATGTTAACTTTAAATGTATAAATCATTAACCTGCCTGATGCCTTGTCTTATTGCTGCTGTACATGTTCCTCCTGCATGACAGAAGGTGACATGGTTGTTCCGCTTTCATCAAAGTGAACCTGTATCTTGTGTTCTCTCCTCAGTTTTCCTGAACATGTCGACCTTTTTGCACCCTGCGTCCACCATTGGGGGCAGAACTGTGGCTCTGGGCATCAGGGGCCAACATCTGTACCTGTCATGCCGCAAGGATGGTGACAGTCCAACCTTGCATCTGGAGGTAAAACTCATGAATTATTACATAAATCTCACATAAAGATGACTCCCTTTGTAATAATAAAGGGAAATAGTTCCAATACGGCCTGAAAGAAAAACAGCACATTTGTACATGAATTTACTTTTTGAGCTAGTAATTTTGTCTGGAGTGATAGTCAACCTTCTGACATTATTCTATATTTTCACACCTCAGGCATTGGAGGACAATAGTCTGTTGAACATCAGCTCAGACAGCGACATGGTGCGATTTCTCTTCTACAAACAGGACACCGGGGTGAACATCAGCACTCTCATGTCTGTCGCTCAACCCAACTGGTACATCAGCACAGCAGAGCAAAACAACAAGCCGGTGGAAATGTGCCAGGAGACCGCCAAACGCTACCGCTCCTTCAACATTGGTGAAATCCAAGGAAATGTTGAACGCCAGAGTTAAAAACCTACCAAAGAAACTGGCAGTCTAGATTGACCCTCTTAAGAGGAAAATGTGGATAGTGTAAATTACACTGCACTTTTTGATTTAAAAAAAGCAATGATTTTTTGAAAGTCTCTTTCCTGTATGTACCAAGTACACAAAGTGAAAAGCTTAGTGTACTGACAAAAGTCATGTTTCACCAGAAGGTGGCATTATTGTGCTATCTGGTGAACACCATGTATTTATTTTGCTGATTAACATGATGCACTGTTAATGCTTTTTTTATCTAATTATTTATTATTTATGCACCATTTCAAAATGTGTATTTATTTGAAAGAATGGTAACTAACAAGTATTTAAATTGTGTACTGTGAAATATTTAATAAAGCCTTATAACTTATTAGAATGTGTTCAATGTTCAATCAGTGATAAAGGGATTCACACATAGACTGTATGGATTCACAACAGACATCAGCTGTAGTTCAAACTATTTTTGTTTACATGTTCTGCTCCAATCAGCGCTGGGGTTATGCACATGCGTGGTACTTATTTCAATTCAAATCGTCCAATCAGAGAAGAGTAGGCGTTCAGTTGTGGCAGTTTCAAACCTGGATCCGCGAATTCAGTTGTTATGAAGCTACCGTTAATTTAACCAGAGACGTTACTGAGCATTTGTGCTATAACGTACATTCACCACTACACATGTCCAACGAGACATTTTCCTAACAAATCTGCTGAGGAGAAGAGACTTAAGTCTGATAGAAATGGAAGAAGGAGAGACCGTATCGATACCTTCCAGAAAAGGTTAGCATTGTGAGCTAATTAAGTGTGTTAGGGTTAGCTGCCTTGTGTAAGCTAACCCATGGTAGTGTAGCAAACATTAGCTTAGTGTTGTCTTAGCATGTAAGCGAGCAAACATTTCCTTGTCCAGCTAAATAAATGAACCTCATGGTGATAGTTTGGTGGCCCTGCATATGTGTCATTAGAGGCTTTACATGAGTCTTGTTGAAGATCAAATGCGTAGCGTTAGGGTAGTAATATGGATTTAAGATGATACTGCACTTGTGTTACATATAATGATAAACAAAGCCATATACGTTAAGGTGCTATAAGTAATATGCATTGCGTTTTATTACGTACGTGATTTGGTAAAAATAATTACAAACCGGTGTTGTGCCAAATTATGCGCATTTTAAAATGAAACGTTTACACCTTAAAACGATGCTTAAAACTACAAGTAAACGTCCAGGGTTTTTTTAATGGTAATTTTCAGACTGTGGTCTGTGAGTCGTTTAGTGGTAGCTCATATAGTCTTTATTCTTGTGGTTAAACTGTTCGCTCTTATTTGTTGACGCACAGGTGACGCTCTTGCCTGGGTTGCGGTCGGATAATCCAAAAATCAGCTCGTAACGTCTATATCGTCTATTCCTTGACCTCTGAGTGAAACGTCACGGGGTAAAGGGATAGGAGAATTCAAAAGGATTTAGGAGAAGAGACTGCGGTACAAAGTTTAGAGAATCCGACTGCACTTTCACTATCCGACGTGTTTACGATGCGCCAGCGGACGTCATAAATGTGCGTCTGCTGCTGTGGGGAAACTACAGTTTTCTATACAGCGGACTACAACATGGATGTATAATAAGACAGTGTTTCCCCTAGGATGGAGTCATAGCAGCGGTGCTAAGGCACGTGGGCCCAGCATGTTTAGTGTGCAAAGTGCGCCACGCCAATTTGTTTCTATGTGTCTGCCAGCACAAGAAGGCTCTTGAGGCCTAGTACCAGGGCTGGTTCTAGCCAATTTGCTGCCCCAGGCGAGATTTTATATATAAAGAATAAATGAAAAATCTCTACAAAAGACAAATACACTACAAAAACAGAAACTTATTGACATAGGTAATATAAATGGCTTCAAATGTATTCAGTATTGTATGAACATGTTTGAATTGGGAGGTGGATGTCACATCCTCTAATGGGGTCCGGGGGCATGCCCCCCCGGGAAGATTTATTTGAACATTTTAAAGTAAAATGCTTCAATCTGGTGCACTTTGAGCACACACTTACAAGAGACCTGATCTTGGGGGTACAACTCTAAAACACCCATATGAAAAAGACCGGTTTACATTTTAATAATCAAATAAGTATGTGAACATAACCAATAACCTTCCATAGCCAATAACAAATAAATGTAATTTATATTACATTTATATCTTATTTTACCTAATTAACATATTTATATTTATGCATATTTTTGTATCTCTCCAACTTTAAACGATATTTTTGGTTTACTGTCCTATAGTATACATTGGAATGATTTCAAACCTGTTTTTATTTATCCTAATAATTGTAAAGGACTGCTTTGGAAATATGTGTTTACATAATTTGTAAACACACATTAGTTTGAGACCCACTGAGATAACTTAGACTAAAATTAACTATCTAAAACACTCAGAGTCCTTTACCTCACTGAGCCTCTCAGTCTGACAGGAGAGCTCTCCTCCACCCTCCCTAGTTGTAGAAACATCTACTTCTTATATCCGTTAGCGCAGCTAGCACCAGATTCTAATAACAACAGCGCCGGTACCGGTGCGCTCTCTCGCTCGCACTTTGGCTGTGAGCTGTGGGCGCCTGATAAGCCAACATCCCCCACTTTCATCACTTACTGCGCCCATCGTACAGGGCAAATGAAAAGTGTAACCGGGATGAAAAGGGTGTTACATTTACTTAATTGTGAATGTTGTTACATCAAGGCCGCCGCTATTTGTATATAGGGGAAACACTGTAAGAACGAGGGACTACTGTAAACTCATCTAGAGACTCTGCACCGTGCTCTGATGCTGTTGTTTTATGCTTTATGAACGTGGACAACAGAGAAACATATTCTTCATGACCAAAGTTGGAATTAAAATAAAAAAGGAAAGTGAAACTTATGGTCCACATTAATACAAATGATCCCAATACGTATATGATTGTATGAAAAGATCTTAAAATAAATACAAATGTATTTATTATAAACGTTAGTCCTTAACATCTATCACTGTGTATATCACCATTCAAACATCTTTTAAAAGTTGAACAACCTCCACATGAAATGTTGACTTTATTTGATCATTTCAGTATATATTCAGCATATTTCTCTTTTTGATTATAATAATGATGAACGTTCAAAACAAAGCACTTTGGCAACTTACCACATACGATTTTAAAAAGCTTGATAAGCACCATAACTTTCATGATATCATTTCTCGGTCATAATCGGTTGTTTTCCTGAACGGCCGAATGTTGTGTGACGGCAAATGCTGCGGCCGCAAGGCATTGTGGGGCAGCCTTTTCTCCTTTCGGTCAGGGAGGTCCAGTGGTTCCTAAGCTAAAGGAGGTTATAAAAGAAGTTTGAAACCTCCTTTCCTATCATCTAGAGAATTCGAACGGCACTTATCATGGCTGCCACTGAGGGACTTCCGGGTAATTTCACTCGGTTAGGAAGCTAGCTAAATGGACTATTCGACTTCAGCCCTGGTCCCTCGGCTCATGTCGTCCCCTCGGGCCACCTGCGCGTCAACAAATAATGTCCCCCTGACCAACGTATATTGCAACACCCCAACCATCAAAATACGGAGTGAAAAGTTTAACCACAAGAATCAAGACTATATGAGCTACCACTAAACGACTCAGTCTGAAAATTACCATTTAAAAAAAAAAACTGAACTTTTAGTTTTAAGCATTGTTTTAAGGTGTAAATGTTTCATTTTCAAATGCCGTGACAAGGGGAAAGGGTGCATTTCACGGCGGGGGTGCATAGTTTGGCACAACACCGGCAATGAAACACAGATTTAGAATCGTGATTAAATTATAAGACTAGTATGTCTGTAAGAAATGCACAGGCATGTAATAGTGCCTAAAATAAAAAGAACATTTAACATCATTTGACTTAATAAAAAAATTGGTTGTTAGTGCAAATAAAGGGCAACGCTGCTTATAGTTAGGCTGGATTTAGTGATTTTCAGAGAAAAATAATGTTATTTTGTATCAGATTATTTTTCTTATTATTTTCTATATAAATCTTCTGTTCAATATGTTATCAGATTGTAAACTAGGTATCTGATGTTCAGCTAATCAAATCAATTAACCAATTGTTTAAGCTTTAGTATGCTGCAGAAAATGTAGATATTTCACTAGAGTGAACATTTAGGTTTATTACCGACCTGCAGCCAGATGGCAGCAAGTGCCTACTCAGTTCCTATTTTGCATGGTTGGTGAAAGTTAAAGTTCAATTAAAGCTATATATATATATATTTACACACAGGTCTTACAGGTAGAGTCACTGAGATCCCAATATATTTTAAAAAGGTACTTGTGTACAAAAATATAAACACATACATTTCTAACATTAGTGGGCATACCGATAATTTCAAGACATACATTATTCTTATGTATGCAGACATATATATTTAATGCTACAGTATGTGGCCTTCATATTTTTGGTTCGAACACTACACATGCATATTTAATATGGAATAAATGTATAGGTTGAGTATAATGGAACAAGACCAATGCTGAATTCCGGTTTAATTTGTTTTGTCACAGAGCTGCGTAAGCAGAAGCTGATGGAATACTTGGCAGGAAAGGGAAAGCTGAAACCGCCCAACCCTAAGTAAGAGAAACAACACTGCAAGACTAACAATGTGTCCATCAAATGTTATTTTTATTTCTTTGATACATGATGAACTCAATTTGACTTCACAGGCCATACCTCCGTGATGACTGGCAAGTTAAGAATCCTGTCATGTCTACACAGGTGAGTGTATGAGATTGTTTATTTATCTTGTTGGGGAAATTCCAACTACTCATCCCACAAGACTCCAAACCCTTATTTGCCTCGTTTAAATTAAATGATTTGAACCTTTATTTGTGGCTGACTTTACCTTGTTGGTGAAATTGCAACCCCACTTATTCTAACAGAATCAAACACTTATTTGCCTCTTTTAATTTAAATTAAATGATTTGAATATTTGGGGCTGACTTGGCTATCATCCATGTCTCGCTATTGTTTTTTCTAATCATTTTGTTGTTTTACAGGTTGTTAATGGAAAAGAGAACAAGACTCCAGCTGACAGATTAAGATATGAAAGTACAAAAAGTCAAAACACTCAATCCGCAAAACATCCGGCCAAAGGGGCATTTGGTATCGCAAACAACGTGAATGTAAAAGGCAAAATCCTGACTGTACGACAGAATACCAATCACCCATCTGCAACCTCTGGCGTTGCACAGGCAAAACCTAAACAAAACCCTGTGCTGACAACAACGTACAACGCCGTGTCCTCCAAATCCAACCTTATCGCAGCCAGCCACCTCAAAAAGCAGCCAAACACCAGAAAACCGCCTTCAGCCAAAAATTCAGTGAGTACAGCTGTAACAAAATCAAACGGCAAATTGGGCGGCAGCTCGAACGCTACCTGGTCATGTCAAATGAAGACAAACAGCGTCAGGATGAGTCTTGGCCCTATGGTCAAAACAAAAACTGGACTCATTCCTACAGTGATTCAGCCAAGAAACAGTCAGAACTTAACACACACCTCTTCAACAGCCGCTCATACGAACACCGCCACCACAGCTTCTGTTGCTAACAAGGTGAGATCCAGCACCTCGTCATCAGTTTCCGTTTCCCAGAGGTCTGACCTGGCTCAGAGGAGAACACTACCTACCACTGCTCTAAATAACACAGAGAGAACAAGAGCTGGGTTTCGAGTTCAAAATCAGAACATGACTAACTCTAAACCACTTTTGGGTAAACCGCCATCTTATAAGACTCAGCTATCATGTGGACTGAAATCAGTGTCCACCTCCTCCAAATACACAGCTATTAGACCAGAAGGGAGAGTAGGGATGTCAAAATCTGTTAAATCGAGTGGTCAACCTACAGTCACGTCCACAAAACAGACAGGGCAAAGAAAGGGCCAACAATGCAAAGTCGTCCCCCCTACAGTCATAGGGGTTACAAGTGCTGCTGTGGCTGAGCTGGCAGTGAAATCTAAGACATGCAAAAAGACAGATGATAAGAAGGGACACATTTCAGCAAATGCCCCTCCACCACAAGCAGGTTTTAAAAGAACAAGCGCTCCAGTGGTGTCCCAGACAGTGCCACGGGCTGGTAGGACCATCAGCCACACCAGTCAGGCCACACTCACGAAGACTCCAAAGTTCCCGGTCAGGGTCATTCCCCAGACGGAGGGAAAAAAACTGACTGCTGCCCAGGAGGAACGAATGTAAGTAGGATAGTACGATGACCTGTAAATCTACCTGACCTGTACATCTACTATATCATGAAACTACCAAGTTAGTTGACAGTGAGAGTATGGCTCATGACTTTGATATGTTGCCGCGGCAGGAGGGCTGCAATACCTCAGTTCTTCATGTGTGTTACTCAAATGGAAAGGTTCATTTAGTGAGGAGTCAAAATAATGTGTCGGTTGTGTTTTGTAAACTCAACCCTCACTGAAGGCTACTGTTCAACAAGTGCTCACCAGTCGGTGTAAGCAAATCTCAAGTCACCCCCCCTTGTTTTAAAACTAGCTATGCCTGTTTGGTGTTTTACTCTGCTTCATGTAGAGTAGCTTTCCCTTGAATTTGTGCTTATGTTAAACCTCTTTTTTTTTTTTTAATCCTACTAACTGTGCGTTTGAGGATAATGGCCGTTTGGCTGCATTTTAACAATGACTTGTACAGTTAGCTGGGTACTGTTAGACTTTTACTACATCGGGGCTAAACCTGAGTGTTCGATTAAACATTCTCTTTTCTTGTAATTCAGGGACTACATTTTTTGTCATTACCTTATGTCACACCAGGCAAAAATAATCTGAGAAAACACAATAAAGGAATAAATAATAAAATATTAAAACAAAGGGTGAAGACCAGAAGTAGAATATGTGTTGACAACATAATCAACAGCGTTTTACAGAAATATAGCAAACGGTTTGTCCGATCTCAGGGTGTTGTGGAAATATTTTCCAAGGCCCATAACTTTGACCCAGTGTATCAGTTCAAACTGTCCTGACTGAGCACAGGCACCTGTAACCTTGGCTGCTGTGCTCTCAGTGTTTTGTCTCCCTGTTCCTGCCTGTTGGCGTCAGCTGATAGAGGTGTTATCATTCTATCTTGTTATGCAGCATGTTGATGATGCTCTCTGAACTAGCTAAATACATGGGTCTGGGGTAGAGTTCTTCAGAATTGACGTGGCAACTCTACCGTGAAGTCAGAACCTCTGACTCTTGGATTTGTGATGTGAATCCTCCGGCCGTTAACTCCAAATAAACCATCATGTGTTTGACATCAAAGCTACTGCTCTTCCCGTGTCTCCTTCCTGAGTCGGTGACTCCCACTGCATAGCTACACAGAAGTTTCCTCTACACAGGGCGTGTACTTTCTTTGTTTCCCAAGTGATCAAATCTGTGTGGGTGGACAGTAGGGGTGGGCGATATCACAACATTTGAATTCGATCCGATACCAAGTATTTCAGGGCCAGTATCGCCGATACTGATATAAAATAAAATGAAAAGCTTCTTATGTACTTTTATATAGGGGAGAGCTGCATGACATGATTTTTGAGCTGAATGCATCATAAATAGACTACATCTGAATTCATTTTCATGATTAAAGACAGGACAGTTTTTATAGACAAATAAACACATCACAGTTCGCTAAGTTTCATTGACAGTTGTGAAATAGCTCCACACAACGCTCCTCTTTCTCTCAGCCATCATGTGCGTGTGTGTGTGTGTGTGTGTCGCACTCGCGAGTCGCTGGCGGCTGCTGTCCTGCCCTGCTGGTTGCTGTCAGTCAGCTTGATAATCGGCATTCAGACAACAAGCGCGCTGCAGTGGAGAGAGAAGAAAAGAGCGCATATACTTGTGTTCGTCTGCACATAGTTTTTGATTAAATTGACGAGTAGAGGAGAGGGGGGAAAAAAAGTATAAAAGTATCGATCCTATTGGCTCTAGTATCGATATTTTGAAACGTAACATAATATCGGAAGTAGAAGAAGAAATCAGCTAAAGAAAGATCAAAATATCAATTTGGGATGAGATCAATTTCAGATCAACTGGTATGGGAAGATTAAAGATATCCCCATCAATGTTTCCATGTCCCGACCCAATCTGAGCTAGTGATCATTCTTATTTGAATGATAGTGATGAAATGCACATTCACTATGATGTCAATGGATCCTGTGGACACACCACCAATCTGACAGCATCAACAGGCCGCTCAAAAATATGACTGACCCACATCAATATGAAAGTATCCTCTGACAACTATATATATTATTATGTTTGTCAAATAGAAGTAGGAAACTAGATAAAAGCAGACTCAGCGTGCTTAAGCAAGTTATACAAGAAGATGATTTTCATAAAAGGCTGATCTGTTCCTTTAAATTTGTGTAAAAGTCCAGTTTCCCCTAATTTGTCCTTGGACTTCTGTCATTCCTCTTCCCTTGTTTTATGTGCTCTCCAATGAAGTATGAAATGTGTTATCTAACCCTACCCTATTGTTTGATTTAAAGAAAAAAGCTGCAGGAATGGCGGGAAGCTAAGGGTATTTCCTACAAGCGTCCCCCGATGCCGGTGAAACCTGCGGTCAGGCTCACTGTCGCCATGCACCAGCCTTTCTGGGGCCCCATGAATGAGGAAGACGAGGTCCATTCCCTCATCTCTGCCGTGGACAGATCCCTGGCTGACTGCATCATATTGCTCGCAAAGGTACACGGCGCAGGAATTTCCTTCTCTTTGGTTTCCATGGCCTTCTTTAATGGTGATGTAATCTCCCACTGCACAATCCCATGGAAGTTATATGGTGGTGGAAATATGCATTGACTTAGTTTGATGGGCTTTGAATGGCAAATTATTAAAAATAGATGTTAAAGTGGGGGTGGATTCAAAAAAGGCCTTGTTTAAAAGCAAGCCATTCACAGCCAACATTTTTGGCGGGCTAAAGACCTGCTATTATTATACAGAGGGCTGATGATTGTTAAACAGCCTCAAACCCCTTTACTTTATTTCTTTATAAAGTAGGATATGGCTTAATTTCTTATAGGTTAACCTTTTTCTGATATGCTCCTCTCGTCCACAGGGCTGCCCTCCGGAGCAGGTGAAGGGGGTCCTCTCACGGCTGCCGGCTGTGTCCAAGAAGTTTGCCAAATACTGGATCTGCCAGGCCCGTCTGATGGAGCAGGAGGGCAACATGGAGGTCCTGCCAATGTTCGAAGAGGCTGTTGGCGTTGTGCTGGAGGTAAGACGTCAATGATATTCAATTGAAACTAATATTTTACCCAATCATTTTTTGTCATCAAATATGCCCCTAGGAGTTTTCTTGTAAAGGGCTGTTCCCAAATATCCGAATATTCGTTCGTTGCCGCTGCACTGCGGCTGCCAAATTGAATTTATTGAAATTTCCAATATCAACTAAGAGCTTGTGTCTCTTCGGGGGGTGCTAACACTTAACCATCAACTTTATCCTTTACTTTTTCGTTACCATGCATGCGAATGAGTCGCTTTTCGGCGCCTCCCGCTTTTTAATGCTGATTTGGATGACTTGTGTAATTCGTGGAGAACCGAAGCGTTTTCGTTTTTGGGGGGGTGGGTCCGACTCACGGACTGACGGACAACTTCTCACTTAAAACATTTTTTAAGAAATCTAGACCGCAAAATAATTAAACAAGCGAGAGTCTGTTTTTTCCTGGCCAAGGACAAGTTCCTTGAACACAACACGAGCGTAACCTGTCTTCACGTGGTATGTCTCGTCTGAAAGGGGTGTAGAGCAAGCCCCCAGGAAGTGCGCCGGACTCTGTGCCAATATTCGTTGTGTCCAAACGGCAGTACTGCAATTTCCTTGACGTCACCCGGCCCAAAACAACTTTTTCCCATTGACTAACATTGGGAAAGAGACGTCTGTAAATCGGTGGATAATTTTTTTGTAACTAAATAAACTATTTTATAGCCCTTATTAGAATCATTCGGTCCTTAAAGTTGTAAAATGCACTAATAGCCGAATCTAGATTTATTGTCTCTGTCCATTCATTCTAGTGAGCCGAGAGTGGGGGGGGCGGGGCTTAAGGGGCGCATGCTCTGTGAGCGCACATACGGGTTCTTCTGCTCTGACAGCCAGGCATGACGGGTAATCTTTGACGTTTCGCTCTCTCAAAAGTTGGGCCATTTTGTCTCATAGGAAAGAATGAGACCCCGCCTCCCACGCTGTATCCAGTTCTTATTATACATCCATGGTATAGAGTGGGTTAGTGCTAGATCGTATACCTCTTGGGTTTTAGGCGGAAGTGACGTAACCTGCCACCCAGGACAAGAGACGAGCATGAATACATAATTTTTCCACAAAAATATCATAAATATAATATTTTGAGAATTCATAACTTTGGAGGACAGCAGGCTATTACTAATATTTTTTTTAAAATGACATCTCACAAGAAGAAAAGCACAGATGGCATTTAACACTCAGAAAGCCACTGAGTGCGTTTTTTCGGATTACAGTGACACACACAGTACCAGGTTTATTTTTTTTTAAAAAGGTGGAGATTTTTTAGGAGTGTGCTCCCTCTCACTCCTGTTCACTGCAGGACTCCAGAGTCGCGAAGAGCCCATGCTAAATTAAATTAAATGTGTCTACTTTTACTACCAGATGTGCTATCAGTGGCTGCAAAAGTTGTCGACTTCTAATCCACGATTACGCACTTCCGCCGCCTAAAACTCAGGAGGTATACGATCTAGCACTAACCGTGTAGAGTGCTGACGGAGAGCACCGGAACGCCGCTCCAGCTCTTCAAATATTGCAGTACCCATAAGGAGCCGTACACATGCCGCAGTTTTTGCGTGGCTGTGTCTTTAGTTGTAAGCCCAGTGGCGATCTGTTGTTATTAGCATCTGGTTAGCTAGCTATGCTAACGATTCGAATATAAAGAGCTTTTTCTACAACCAGGTGGAAGATTGTTCTCTCCTTACAGACTGAGAGGCTCAAATAACCTCAGCTCAGTGAGGTTAAGGCACACCTTGGTATGATCATTATAGTTATAAAAATATATAAAATGATGTCACATAGCTATGATCATTTTGTGGCAAAAAAAGAAAAACATCGGATGAGTTATGAGAAATACTACTTTTTGTGATTGGTTTTTATTTAGTTGGTTGAGTTTAGAAGCTCATGCAATAATTTCCTAAGAATATTCCCTGGTGTTCAGTTAGAACATGTGAAATTATAAAGTCATGAATCTGTCTCCCGCTCTGTAGTGTTTTAAGCATGGCGTAATCACTGCCTGAGGTCAAATATTTTTCTTCACATAAGATTTAATAAACTCTCCGGTAGCAATTCACCTCTTAGTCACTGTGTTTTTAAAAAAAGAGCCCTGTGAAGCAATCAGCGTTTCCGCCAAGTGGGCGTCTTGGCGTCATTGTCTGGATATTGCAATACTTCTGCACTTACCATTTACTCTAAAACGCTTGGAGCCCATTCAGTCAACATTTGTTAGTGTGTTTTTAGAAAGCAAGGGGATTTTAACATTCGCAGATTGAACTGTCCATCACTGCTCTGTTCAGCTTTTGATATTACTCCTGTCAGCTTGATCTGTTGGCATGTGATCATAATCAAAGGTGATTGTAGTCTGAAATTAAAACAATCCCTCTCTGTGTTAAGTGTCTTTGCTTTTATTTTTGTTGTAGCCAGTGGACGAGCTGCGGACTGTGGTGTTTGAGATTCTGAAGAGAAAGGAAGAGATCCAAGGTAGTTGGCAAATGAGCCTTGTTTGTAACCACTGTGTGTTTTTCACCATTCATATTATTTATGATGGCATCAATGAACTGTGTTGCATTGTTTACATTGCACACATATCAATCAGTAGATCATTTGGCCTCATGATGTATGCAGCTGATTATCGTCTCGTACGTTCAATATATTGTGTCTCACTCAATTCACCCATGTAGCACGGCTGTGTGTTTTATCAAAAATATATGTTTTTCATGTATTTTGGTTTCATGATGGGGCGGCTTAGTTTGACATTATTTGGAAAGAACACTGTTGTTTGTTGTATTGTTACCATTATGTTGATATAGCCAAACACATCTGTTATTACAGTAAAGGCACATGCCACAAAATGTAAGCGCCACGGCAGTCTTTTTCAAGACGGTCAAAGAAACTATAACACAGAATTAACAATAGGGGTGCAACAACTAATCGACTTAATCGATTAAATTAGTTGCCAACTAATTCAGTCGTCGATTCGTTGGTGACGTCATCACGTGTGTTTTATGAGCCGTTAAGCTCCAACGTTATTGGTCTTTTATCGGTACTGGAGACATTTAAAAAATACATGTCATGTATTCTTGCTACAAAAACATGATATCGCAGTCTTAGTGTCGCCAACTCGTTTCTAATATGCAAAGGCAACAAATGCGTCTATGATGTATTTTCGATCAGACGAGATCTCTCTCCCCCGTCTGTGTGCGAGGGGGCGGGGCAGTTTACACACACGCAGCTGCTACATGCAGCGGAGCACACTGCGGAGATGGCGGAGAGAACGCGCTCCGAGGTGTGGTTAAACTTTACCCGTCTCGATGTGGACAATGCTCGTTGCCAAAAGTGCAATAAGAGTTTAGCATGTAAGCACGAGCAATTTGTCTAAACATTTAGCAAAAGTGCTCCACATCCAGACGGAGGAATGTACCGGGTTCGACTGTCTTTCTAGTAGCTCTGTAGCCCCGTCCACGAGTAACGTTTCTACGTCAGGTGTTATGTATGCTAGCAGCAACACAGAGAGTTAACTCAATGATTCAAACATGGGTTAATGATTAGAGGTAACTGAGTTATTTATTTTGTTAAAGTTTCAGCTATTCTGTTTACAGTTCTGTCATCAGATTATTTAATACGATTTGTTAAAACATTGTTGTTTCTTTTGATGTGAAATATTATTTATTTTATTTAAATTAAAAGCAATGTTAGTTTTGTTCAAAATGTGTTTAGTTAATTTAATAATATATGTATTTTTGAATCAAGTATTCATCTTTATTGTCTTCATTGTTAGTTTCCACACGTCTAAAACAACCTCAAGCTAAATCTAAAAGTTGATAAATAAGAGCGTTTGAGAAGTTGTGCAAGGCATACAGTAATAGTCCGAATAGTCGATTAATCGTTTCATTAATTGATAGATTAATCGATTATCAAATGAGTCGTTTGTTGCAGCCCTAATTAACAATAGTGTTAAATTCGGCCAAAGCTTTATTAATTTAAACTTCCTTCTGCTGACTTTTCTGGAGCAGAAAATATTGCTGTCTGAGAAATAGGACTATGAACTTCAGTCAAACCTTTCAATCGATATCAGTTAGTGCAGACTAGATAATAAAAATAAAATCAATCAGAAACTACATCATCTGAATCTGTATTGTAATATTAATGCAGTGTAAACTTGCACTACAGATATGCCGCTTGTGCCTTTTTTTTTAAGTATCCTAACATGAAAATAAATTCAAATTTTCATATTTTTTCTGAAGCAAATGAGAGAGAGGAGGACCAAATTCCAACAAACGAAGGCACTCCTGAGAGTATCGACATCCCGATGACTCCTCAACCTGTCAGAGCCCTTATCTATGGAGAGAGAGGAGACTCATCAGTGGTGAAGTACAAGATCACAGCAAGGCCTGGGTATGTGGGAATCATCATTTTGACTTTCAGAAACGCTGTGGAGCATTACTGACCCCTTTTATGACTTTTAAACAAGACATAGTAAAAGGTTTGGAACCCAATACGAACTGCCCCCTTCCAACTGCCACGCTATCTGTGGTCTCACTCAGAGCTGAGTGAGGCTCCCTCCTTTAGGGGGAGGGGTGTAAATACAGCGTCAGGCTTTGGGACCAACTCCCCTCTCTCCGACAGAAACAGGAAACGCTGTAACTTTTCGTAACAACGGTTCCAAATCATCATCTCTTGGACAATAAATCATATATATAACTAAACTAAAGCACAATTATTTATTTCTATTTCAGAAATATTTTGGATCGTTTATTTCTAGTGTCTTCATTTCTCTTATGTACATTGCCTTGTTCCTTATGCTGCTGCAACACAAACATTTCCCAAATTGGGATCAATAAAGTACTTATATCTAACACTCCAAAAATCTTTAATGGTGTTTCATGTTTTGTAAACCTTTTTTATCTGATGTTTAGAAGCTGCTTGGTTGTTTAAGCAGTCCCTATAAATAAAAAAAATGGTTATAATGAAACGCACATATTTCGTTGTCAATGTCAAAAGCACTAAAATTCAGGATTATGTTGTTCTTTTCCTCAGTGGCCCTCCGAGCCAAAAGAAGGAACCGGTGAGGGTGAACGGCCAGGAGGTTCGCTTCTTCACTCCAGTCAGACGCTCGGTGCGAATCGAGAGATCCTCCCTCCGATACCCGGCGTCTCTCCAGGAGCACGACCTCTGCGTGGCCTCCTACGCTGACCTGATCTCAGAGGAGGATGCCGAGAGGAGTGAGGAGCAGGAGGGAGGGGAAACCAGCCCGTATGCAGACAACACGCCCATGTACGTCTACAGACAGAACGAGGCGCTTGAAGACAAGGTGTTCGTCAAGTTGGTCTACGATGAAGACGTCTGACTTCAATCACCACCAGTTTGTATTCGATGTAAAACTCAAATGTTCAGCATTCGTCACTGGACGAAGGTCAAATGTGCGTGCATACTTTGGTGTTTTCAGATTCTAAACTTTTTACAAGAATTTTTACTTGTAAAGATATTCCAGTTTAAATTATAGGCAATGAGCTGATTTTATAAATGTATTTCTCAAACCTGCTTGGCAAGAATGACTGCCTTATTATTTGGTCCCTGTATTATTGTTATTCCATCAAAGAATGTAATGTACATAGTAAAAATAAATGTTTTTTTTACAAAAAATATAAATACCTTGTTTTATTAATACAAACACTCACACTCATGGGAAGCAAGTCTCAGAATCACTTTATTTAGTTGGGATGCTTAGGCTGATACTTCAATTAGCTGGAGATGGATGTCAGATGTGTTGAAATCCAGTGATCACAAAACCACTGTAGGTAATAAAGTTACATCCACCTAAAAATCATTATTTTATTTAAAAAACGTAATAATGCAGTATTAAAAAATCTTAAATAACCAACGGCAAATACACTTCAACTTCCACAGTTAGTTAAAGGTCCCATGTCATGGCCATTTCTACTGATCATAATTCCATTGTTGAGGTCTACTAGAATACATTTATATTGTGCTATTTCCTGTGTTAGAGTTTTACCCGCAGGGATCACCAACTACATTTGTCCAAGGGCCAAAATGTATTCAATAGACATTGACATCGCAGGCCAGCGATTTTTATATAGCCCAGAATTTTGAAGTTGACGTGGGGGGGGGGTTAGCAGACTCTTCACGCTAACGAAGGATCACTTCTAGGCAGGGTTGGGAGGGTTACTTTGTAAATGTAATCAGTTACTGATTACTGAATACATGAATACATACGTGTCTTAAAAACGTATTCAGATTACTTTTGGAATACTTTCTTTTTCCATAACAGATGGGTATGTTTTGGTGAACAGGAGACACTTGTTTTACTGTTTTAATGGCTTATCAAGAACTCAAACACAACATCTTGGTGTCATTCGCTCTCTCTCATCTGCACCCCACATAAAACACATCACCCGGACTGCATTCTTTGTACTGTCTTAAAACCTTTCCTTGGCATATGTTGCCCCTAAATAGAATGAATTATCATTATTATTTATTATCTGAAACAATGTAATAACTTTTAAAACTTTTTCCAGTCACTTGCCCCATGCATTCAGCAGCAGCAGGCCATTCACTTTGATTTGATCCCGTTATGAAATGTCATCATTTCCACAATAAATAAATGCTACATAAACGTTATCTTGCACATTTTATCTAACCATCTCCGTTTCTAACTTTCAATATATTTTAAAAGAGATCTTTCTTTCTCTCTCATCTGCGTGCGGGGGCGGGCCTCACAGACACGCTGCATCTCTCTCTCGCTCACATGCTGCAGTGTGCACACAGTTCTGCCGGTAATGAATATTACATTTTGTGAGGAAACTTTTCCACCAATAATTCCAATAAGTATTCACTTCAGGTTTACGAAAGTAACTGTAATCAGATTACTCGATCCTGACCTTCTACAGGTGCACCATAGAGAGTATCCTGACTGGCTGCATCACAGCCTGGTACGGCAGCTGCACCGCCCTCAATCGTAAGGCTTTACAGAGGGTGGTGAAAACTGCACAGAACATCACCAGGACGGAGCTGCCATCCATGGAGGATCTTTACTCCCAGCGGCTCAGGAAGAAATCCCTCAGGATTATAAAAGACCCCCATCACCCCAGCCACAAACTGTTCAGTCTGATGTGCACAAACTTGGATGAACTGAGGTTCATAATTGCATCAACAACAGATGCAGCCTCGGAAAATCTGCCGCCAACAGAGGATACATTTCAACAACATATGTACAAAGAGCAATGTTTCATACAGCGATATGGTGTCACAGCCCAAACCCAAACCCTTGTTATGGAGTCCTATTGGCAAGGGGTGGATTGTCAGAGATGGGGCCATTAAACCAGTGCTATTTACAAAACCCCCAGCACCTACAGAACTGAGAGACATTACTCACTTGTATTGCAAAGTGTGGAGAGAGTGGAAAGTGCCAGTGCCTCTCTGTCGGCCTTCCCTGCACGGAGTTCTGCACCTGCTGTGCAGAATGTCAAAATGTGTCCCCTAATGTTTCTGAGGAACCTGACAATTAACATTATATTCTACTATCTATATACTTGACCTCTCACAGAATTATTTGATGAATTGTATACTGTACTTTGAATTAAGGTTCCAGTTTCAATACAACCTGTACTATTTACACCTATGTTTTAGAGGCTTGCAATTTAGAACTAATACAGTTTATTGTATTGGGTTACTCTTATTCTGACTATTTGGTGATGTAGTTCAGCCACCTGGTATTTCCCTCTCCAAATATAATGACCATCAGAGTGAGCATTCTTAACTTATAGGCTATTGTGCCACTTATCCCCCATTCAGAATGTGACTGTCTCAGAGAAGAGGTAGGCCTATGTCTAAAGAAATCTCATTTGAAATAGAACTGTACCAGATACCAGGCTTTGAATGAATGCTTTATTGTTGTTACCCTAGTGGGAGTATTTTTTTTAATTACAATTTCATTATGATTTGATGTCCTTTATGTATTTAAAAATATAATTAAACATTATAGATGTCTCTGCAATGTGGTCTCTTGTCCCAGGGCCCAAGAGTTCAAAACTTTTAATCTCAATCAGATCCGATCAGATTTTGAAATCCCATTTGTTGTGATCCAGGATCAGACAAGTCAGCCAAATGTTGTCCCTGGAGTTCAAAGCAATTCAGGATAGGATCAATCTGATCCAGATTACGACTTTTCAAGATGACTAGATCCTGAATATCAGTGCTTTAATCCTACCGATCGCCATCTAGTGGACATGAAAAATAATACAAGGAAGACAAGAGACCACATTGCAGAGACATCTATAATGTTTAATTATATTTTTAAATACATAAAGGACATCAAATCATAATGAAATTGTAATTAGGGTAACAACAATAAAGCATTCATTCAAAGGCAGCTGGATCATCCAGGCGTGCTTTGAGGAGCTGAATTCTCAGTGAGGTTTCAGTTTGCTGAAGCCGGCACAGCTGTATTTGTTCTTCGGCCAGACGGATCTGCATCTCTGCCCTCTCCATTTCACGGCTCAGCAGAGTCTCGTAGGCATCATCCCTCTGCTCTGGTTTTCTGGTGCGCTTGCATTTTCTCTTTAGAGGTGGCTCTTGCAGTGTGTCATCAGGCCTGGCTGAAGGTCCAGCTTCTGGATCCACATGGGTCAGGAGGACCTCATCTTCAATGGTGTGTGTCACATCAGGTGCATTGACGACCTGAAATGAAAGTTTATCAATATACTTTATACCCCTTAATAAGATGATCACAAGCATGCAACCTGGAAAAGTGTAGTACTAGGATGCTATGTAAGACATATAGCCATTGTAGTACTATGAAAATAACAATTATACAAGATAATAATTGTAATTCTATAGGAACAAGGATAAAATCACACATACCTGCGACTCACCATCCAGTACAACGTTTGGTATTCCATGTAAAGATTGTGACTGCTGACCACCAATGATATCAAGTACCACATCTGTGTATTGTCCCCTTTTATGTGGTTTGTTACCCGTCTGTGGGTTTTTAGCCTGGCTGTGGTCTTTGGTAGCTTGCTGCTTCAAATTCTTCCACCTCAACCTCACTTGGTCCACCGTCCTCTTGTGTCCAGATCCTGTGGCATTCACATTGTCTATAACTTCCATCCATATTCCGCTCTTTACTTTAGTCGCTCCACCCTCTCTGTTAAAGTTACCAACTATGGAGTCATAATTGTTCCTTACACCCAGCAGCAGTGCATGGGTCTCAGCAGATGTACAATTAGGCCCCTTTTTGTCCATCTTTCCAACTCAATGGTTTGGTCAGGGCAGCAATTAGTTTTATAGGTCTGGCCTTGCTATTAATTACATAATTAACCACAGGCCCTAACCAATCTGGACATTCATTCCAGGTGTGTATTTGCAATTAGTTGTTATTCAGAGACTGATGTAGGCCTACTGACTGAAACAACAGTCAGAACACAGTCATGGCAGGGATTGATCACATCTTCCATGCTGGAAGGAGAGGTTACCGCCAAAGGGTCCACACCGAGCGCCCCAAACCTCTCCAACAGTACACAACAGAAGAACTGTACAATCGTTTTTGATTTGGACTTGATGACATCAACTACATTGCTGATCTTGTCAGGTCACAACTGCAGTGCAGAACCTTGCGGAGTCATGCTCTGACTGTAGAGGAACAGGTCCTCATTGCCCTGCGCTTTTACGCATGTGAAACATTCTATGAGGTCATAGCTGACAGCATGGGAGTCCACAGGACAACAGTGGGTGAAGTGGTGACAGCTGTGTCTGATGCACTGGCTCGCCTGCTGGATCACTTTGTGACTTTTCCCACTGATGGCCAGATTGCCAAAGTGAAGCAGAACTTTTTTTTTCTGGGAGACATGCCCAACACCATTGGGGTGATCAACTGCACCCATGTACATATTCAAGCACCTCGTCAGAGGGAGTGGGAATATGTCAACAGGAAAGGGAGGCACAGCATCAATGTGCAACTTGTGGGAGATGCTGACCTTGCCATCACCAACTGTGTTGTGAGATGGCCTGGGTCAGTCCACGATGCACGTATCTTCAGAGAGAGCCGGTTGTTCACTGAATTCCAAACCAACAGGCCGGATGGAGTTATATTAGCCGACAGTGCCTACCCACTCCTACCATGGGTGATGACACCTTTTCCCACGGCCAACACTCCTTCACAGATGCGCAACAACAACGCCCATGGAAGAACAAGGTGTGCCATTGAGCGCTTGAATGGAGTACTGAAGAGGCGTTTTGCATGCCTCAACTATCTGAGAGTGGAACTCCAAGGAGCATGCCAAATAACACTGGCTTGTATTGTGCTACACAATATCGCTGTCCATCGCAGAGTCCCCCTCTCTGACATCGATGATCCCCCAGAGCCCCTCGCACCTGCTGATGATCTAGGCCCACCTATGGATTTCCCTCTAAATGAGAGACTGAGTGGTGGTGCAAGGCGAGATGCTATTGTCTGCAATTACTTTTGAAAGGTGATGGACTTTTTTTTGTTGAAGATATTTTTAATTTAATCTAAATTACATTTGTGATTGACAATCTTTGTTGTGATACTTTCATGAGCATAAACATTTATGTCATCAACATTTGGTTGAAAACAAAATAGGACACCACAAGCGTGAACAAAAAATGGAAAAATAAAATGTATTTCCCATGAAGGCTAAAAATGGTGTATTATTTCAGTTAACAAACTTTGCCATCTAATTTAAATTGAAACATATTTTAAAATAAATTGTACAGTACATTTTACTCTGGTAATCCACTGGAAATCCACCCCTCTGGTGGGATCAGGATAATCCAGTTGTTTGGGATCAAACTGATCCCAATCCTGTGTTGTCGGTTTGAACTACTCGTTTTGAAGATTTGATTCAGATTAAAGCTTGGATTGGATTTCCTGATCTGATCGGATATCAAAGTGATCCTAATCCTGTTGTTTGGTTTTGAACTCCCCAAAAGATAAATCTGATCTGATCAGATAGGGATTAAAAGTTTTGAACTCTTGGGCCCTGGTCTTGGGAGGCTGTGGCTCAGTGGATAGTGTGCTGGACTTCGTATCAGGGGGTAGCAAGTTCGAGTCCCACTGCAGTCAGCATGTCGTTGTGTCCCTGGGCAAGACACTTCACCCCAATTTGCTCCTGTGGGGATTGTCCACAGTACTGAATGTATGTAAGTCGCTTTGGATAAAAGTGTCTAACAAGTGACATGTAATGTAATGTCTCCAAAAAATGATAAAACTGAAGAGCCCCAAGGGTCCCAGAAGCCTCAGTGTGGAAAGAATAACACTTATCCTATAAAATAACGTATCCAGGTCTAGTGGTATACTATGTTACAATACACTTATTTCCAACTGCAAATATGTTTTGTTAGAACATCATGAGGTGGAATGCATGTCAATACCAAACATAAGTTTACATAATTATTTTTTAACTTAAAGGAGTGATGTTGTATCTTTGCATAAATGAGCTGGGTTAATTTGTGCCTTTGCTCGTAGCCGACACAGTAAGAAAAGGAAAGCATAATCCTGTCAGCCATCATTCTTTCTATTTTATGTTCGTTTTTCATGTCAATCCAAGGATACAACCATGAGTGATTTAGTGATAAAAAAAAAGAATGCTATTAAACACATGTGAGTCATTTCATTCGTCGGGTTTCACTCCATGAGTCGATCCAGCCCCTTGCGTTGTGCGCGCGCGCCTCGCGTCAGTGAGACTATTTAATGGCAGCTCGCTCGCTGCTTCTGCACGCGCCTTCTGCTCTGTCAACAACACGGTCTCTAAACATTTTCTCTCCAAGCTTCCCAACACTTTATCAGCGACGGTAAGTGACTTTTGCATTATTTCTCACATGCACTTTAGCATTCCTCCTCACTGCAATACACAGGCTTCAACCGTGCGTGGTGTAATGGCAGTTCATAATACAAGTTAATGCATGACCTGGTGAGGACTCTACAAGCTTCATTATTTGTCTATCTTTGTTTCTTGTAGTTTTTTGTTAAATTTGCTATTTTTACTATTATTATTTTGTTTATTGCATCTTTTGTATCTGGCACAATAATATCCTTCTGAATGAATAAAGTCTTATCTTATTTTAGTTAAACCAGAAAGTAGCCTAAGACTGAAGAGGCACCATGGTCAATAAGACTGTTCTGAAGGTAAAAGAAGGACACTTTGTGGCGGTCAAAAGGATCTCTGGAGCTGGCCTGGAGCTGTGTGTTGTCGAACAAGGTATACATTTTAATGAACACACCTGTATTTCCAAATAACTGAATACCCACAGCAGAGAGCGGATACATTTAATATCATCTTTCAATGGTATTTCATATAATGACTCAAAGCTAATATGTTGTTTCTCTTTTGTGTTTAGCATCGTCAGTGAAAATATGGAGACGTGAAAAAGGAGCGAAATATCAGATTGCTTTTAGTTTCCTGAGAGATGGCGATGACTATTATTTCCTGAAGGTGAAAGAAAAAAAGCTGCAGGTAAATAAAAACCTCTAACATGTTGATTATTTATATTTACAGAATTGTACACTGGTGGTGAATTGAAGCATAGACATTGTATTTTTTGTGTTCACAGTTGGACAAGATTGCCGATGTTTTTGACCATGAACGTTATTGGTTTGAGAAGGTTGACCTTTACGCCAACGAATATTACGGCCTGCGGTCCGTTGTCAATGGCCATTACCTCAGTAAATTGGAAGACGAAACAAAAGATATCACTGTTTTCTGCCTCAGTGAAGACAGTCAGGCATGCGCTGAGCTCACAGATGAGTCCGCAGATGAAGCATGAAGGTATGTTTTTCATGATTCTAACCAAAGTGAATCCATATTACATCTACCTTTAACCTGATTTGAATGACTCTGACCCTGCTTTTTCATATTGTTCATTCTGCAGAAACCAACTACACCTTCGACAAGATAACAGCAGACTTTCCTGCTGGGTTAGATGGGTTTCTCGCCAACAACTAGAGAGTGGATTTACTTAAAATGTGTCCTTCCTTGGTGACTATGTATCTTAAACTTAACACTATACTTTTGATGAAGCTATCCAACTAGTACATTCCGTTTAACTTTTTGAACATGAAGCCCCAGTTTTAACATTCTGTTAAAAAGTTTAAAGTCTCCCAGCCAAAGCTATATTTTCTCGCACTACTCAATCTGTTTTCAAAGACTATATTGTTCTCCACATAACTAGTAAACTGGTATTTATGTGTGAAATCCTTAGGATTCATTATAATAATATATTATATAATAATGTTTTTATTGTTGGTATTTAAATGCAAAGAAGGAATCAATTACTTTACGTATATGAAGGCTATTGATGATCTTTTTCCTCACCAAATGTTATTTTGGACAACTCAAGCTTCAACCTAACTTCCCTGAAAAGACTGGTTAGCTTTGAGTTGAAGCAGCTTCATGCTTTACCAGTATTTAGATAACAACCTGCAACTGTGTAATCCATCCAAAGTAACAATAATGAATGTTTGCCCTCTTTTATGTCTTGTCCTGCTGGTTTTGGAAAGGAAAAGCTTTATATTGTATTTTTTTTTCTTCTATGTAATATTTATACTAATAGTGTAACCTGTAAATGTGAAGACTTATTTTAATAAACAGTTGTATATCTTCAATGGTGTCCTGGTGTCATGGAATGAGTCATATTGTATACAATTCAGATATTTATTTATTATATTACTGTATATACCATTCAGACATGGATTGTGGGAATAAGTCATTGGTGGCCTGTTTTTTGGCACTCTCCTCTCCTTAAACTCTTTCGAGTCAAAGACACTGTCGCTGCATCCTTCGCTTGGCACCGCCCGACATGGTAATGACTGGTTTTGCAGAAAAAAACAAATCTATAATGTTTTTATTCCCATGGAACAATGATGATAATTACTCGCAGGGTCGGTGGGTGTTCCCTCACACTTGATCAGCACCATGCAGTTCCTTCCTGCTAACAAAACAATAACTTTTCTTTATTTGACTCCTAATCTCTCCCATAAACAAGACTAGCCTATAGCTCTATTTTTATTAAAAGGGTGTACTGTGAAATGATGCCAATGAAAATATGTTGGTAATCTGTCTGCAGAGGATTAAGTGTCCCATTCATAAACAGCAATACAAATCCACAGTACAAGCTTTTATGTTTTTATAACACACAATCATATATCCTCCCTGTTTTGAATAAATCACTCATTTAGTGGGACATCATTGCTTCACCTCAACAGATTATATTACGATTGCTTTAATGTTAGTCCATTTTGAAAGCTGCCGGAGAGCTTCACACTCAACCTACACCTGTTGCATCACCCGTATTGCAGTTATATCAAACCGGATAACTCCCTAAATGGAAATCTCTTAACAAAAGAAAAATGAGCAATACGGTATGTGACATGAGCACTGGAAGTCCTCCAAAGTTAATGTTGTGTGTGCAAATGCACAGCTCATTTGTTTGCATTGGTTATCTTTGTTGTGCATGTAACTCTAATTTTTTCTTGTCATTTGCACATGTCACATAATCTCAAACTGGCCAAAAACACCCCAGTCAAGTGCAAATAAAACCCAATGCAAGTGTGATCTGTTCTTTCTTAATATCATATGAAGAAATGCCTTTATTATGGCAAGTTATATTGTTAAAGCATAGAACCCTATTCTCGCTCACTGACAGAATTGCTGCTCAGCAGATTTAAGTGTCATGCTGTCATTAATAGTCATTAATAGTCATATTCTTGTTTATTACAAGAATAGACATTTTGGAGCAGTGGCTTGTGATATATTACATTCATTTGGCCGGCACCACAGCCAGTCCAAATTTACTCCAGTTCCCCTTAACAACTGATGGACAACTTTAAATGTTATCCTCTAGAAACCAGAACATGTTTCCATTTATATATGTAGGGCGGCCGACAGGTACAAACCCACTACAGCGGCCCGGAACATTTCCCAATAGTAGAAACATGCTGCAGTTTCTAAAAATAAAAACACAAATGCGCCAAAACACATGCAAATGAAGACAAATCTGGGCAGCATTTAGGAAACACTTACAAACTTGACGAAATATGTGCATTGTTTACTCAAACTGTTGCATTGGCCAACACAGTCTCACTCCCTGATCGTCAAAGAGCGACGCTTGGTCAGGGACCCCGTGGCGAGCAGTTGGGACGCGCCGAGTCTCCTTCAGTTTCATAAACGGACGCAAAGAGCTTTCAACTGATTGCAATGTATTCCCATCGGCGGCGGTATTTGACGCTTAGGGAAGCGCCGCATCGGTCCATGTCGGCAGCAGTTAAAGGCAATGTGAGCGTCCATTCCCATTGGATAACAGATGATTTTACACCCGGAAGTAAGTATTCTCCTTACTGTCGATTAATTTTACAGTGATATCTGCACTACTCATCAACTCAAACACACCAGATTATCCTTGTTGATTACACAACAGTAATTGGTTTAAATTGTGTACAATGTTTTTCCCCTTCGATTCTGAGAAACAAATAGTTTTTTCGGAGTTTAGGATGGCCGAAGACACTACCCATAATCCTCAGCTTTCGTTTGGGACTACATCAGTCCACTTTGCTTGACAAACCCCGTGATTAGTCTTCAAGCTCTGTGATTGGATGTTGGAGTGGCAATGCGCCGAGGTTACGCCGAGCGTCAAACAGCTCTTTGAAATGGAATGAAGCCCATCGACGGCACTATCCAAATCAGGATTCCAAAGAGGATTCCCCCCCGAACTACACATTCTGGCTATTTGTGTGTTTCGCAACATGTTCTATGGCAGGTCTCTACTGGTAAGTCACCACCAGTGTAAAACGTTTTCATATTTCCCATAATTAGAAGTTGCCAGTATTAAACTGTGTACAACCCTGGAGGTTTAGGGGATGGGAAACGCATTGGTGTTATCACATTTAAAAATATCATCTATAAATGGGTGAAAATTGCTTATGTCCATAATGGGCAGCAATCATATACCCACATGACAGCTCAGGTCAGAAGAGTTTTATTTAATAGCTGGTCATATATCTGTGACCCCTCCTGTTGTTAAATGATAAGCCTTGGAACATGCACTTGTCAAGGTTCAGAGGCACATTTTGCAAGTACTGTAGCAGTAGCCATCGATCATCTTAAGATAAGATAAGATATACTTTATCGATCCCAAGTTGGGAAATGTTTTTGTTACAGCAGCATAAAACATGCAATTTATTGTTTGTAATTCTACTCAAGGTTCAAGGCTTGTATTAGTCATACGTACATAGCTACAGTGTAGTTATGACGATGAAAATCTTAGATCACAGGCTCCTCCAACAGTGCAACGCAATAAAACACGGTTTTCTCATAACTTCAG
The DNA here is from genome assembly GCF_902827175.1 of Gymnodraco acuticeps. Lineage (NCBI taxonomy): Eukaryota > Metazoa > Chordata > Actinopteri > Perciformes > Bathydraconidae > Gymnodraco > Gymnodraco acuticeps. The sequence continues at coordinate 194,908 of NW_022990125.1, read as the reverse complement.
TGAAAATGCTCCAAACGGCCCAAAACTTCACAGGTTTGGTAACGATGCAGTCATTAACACATCTAAGCATATTATGGGGTGTCATCAAATACCGTTGCCATGGCGACAGATCACTCGCCATCAAGTTAGTTCAAAAGTTTGCAGTTCAAATATTCTGCTGCTTTTCCAAGCCTTTTTACTTTCTTTTCTTCTCTCATCACACATTCAAGCCCCCAGTGTTCATGTATCATTTTGATCTAAATTCTTCACTTTCTTCTTACACATTACATTTCAGCATAGCAGTTTAGCGTCAGCTTTTCAGCATAAAGCATTCCCAATAGCAATTTCTTCAGGAATTGCATTCTCTAGTTTGCTTTGTCCTACGTAAGCAACCTTCCCACGTTAATCCTACGCAAGGCTTTATAAATGAGGCCCCTGAACAAGATCACTTGTTGGCCTACACAAATAACCTTCCCTAAGCCTGACATGGTAATGATGTCTCCTCTAAAACATAACAAGTTGCCTAAATCGTACCGAGCCTTGACCACAATGACAAATTACCTCGTTCTGTCAAGTGTCTTGACTTAAGCCTGCTGATAATGGACGATACAGGTAAATAGTGTCTGAATGCATAGAAAGTAAATATAAATAACAACATGCAATTGAATAATTTTAGAGAATCAAGGCCAATGCGATTTGTTCCAGGCTTTAATACCCAGTGAGGTATAGCTATACAATTTCTGTGCATTTTTTATTGTAAACACATGTTTTAATCTCTAAAGTAGGTTGATGGTTTTTCCATTTCTGTCAAAAGGAAGACAGCTACGGCTTTCTATCTTGTAAATATTTCCCACCTGATTTTAATGGCTCCCATACAGGCTTTGTGAGTTACCTTGAGGTTGCACCCCTGTGTGGAGGAGGGAGAGTGACAAGTGAATTTAACATAAAATATGTTACTAGGGAGGAGGGTTCTGCAAGATAAAAAAAATAAACAAGGTGTGCACAGGTGTGTGATTGCACAGCAGTTTAGTCATATCCAGTCGAAATGTCGTTGCTGATAACCTTGTAAAAATAAATTATGATATATGGTATATCAGACAAGTCAAAGGTCACACTCGTTTGCCAATTTTAAGGGCCCAGCTTTAGCTAAAAGTAATGAAGTAAAACAGCTCTGCAATAATTATTATAAGTATTTGTTTCAATGACTCACTGTTGAGTAACTAAGTTAATTTACTCAAGTACTATACTTATACAATTCTGAGATACTTGTACTTTACTTGAGTATTTCAATGTTTTGCTAATTTGTACTTTGACTCCACTACAATTATTTAATACCTTTATTTACTCTACTAACCCTGTAATCAACCCTTAATTAAAACTAACTGCACCTTTACCAGCTTTGATAACACTTTAATGATCAATAATTATAAAGAAAACATATAATATATAGTATAATTCTGAAATGGGCTAATCTGCATAATGAGCACTTTCACTGTTGGTACTTTAAGTATATTTTGATGCTAATACTTTTGACTAACATTTTAAATGCAGGACTTTTACTTGTAACAGAGTATTTCTACCCTCTGGTACTTCTACTTTCACTCAAGAGCACGATCTGAGTACTTCTCCCACCTCTGCCAATACCCTGCAAGAACATGCAATAAATTACCCTCGAGAGTGCATTTCCATTCCTTGAAAATAAGATGGCTCTACATGCTCCCACGTGCCTTCATGCACGGGCCCCCATCAGAGTCCTTGCCTTCAGGGGCCTCTCTCACTGCAGGTGAGATTAACAGGTTGTGTTAGCTCCACGGTCACTTGAGCTCTGCTGCAGGCATGTGGCATTTTTGTGGTATTGCCATTCTGGCTAATAGTTGATAGAGAATTGAATGGTTGCAAAAAAGAGGAGGTTTTGCAATTCATTCGCAATTTAAGGTTCATTCGAATGTGTGTATTGTGGACCCTTGTATTTTGCAGTAGAAAGGGTGTTGTCAGAAATGTTATGGTTAAATTGGCTTAAATGTATGTACGTGTGTTTGTTTCTCAAACCTATAAGGTGTTTTTTTTTTTTTTTTTAAATGCTATGACTCCTCAGTGGAAGCCAAAGCCATTTGTGATGACATTCATTTTATTTTATCCTTTCTTATCGAGGTCACAATTTAAAGTATGGCTAGGTAACATTAGAGATGCCAGCATCAGTAAGTTCGATTTTTTTCCATCCATCCATCTTCTCCCGCTTATCCGTGGTCGGGTCGCGGGGGTAGCAGTTCCAGCAGAGAGCCCCAAACTTTCTTTTCCCTGGCGACATCAACCAGCTCTGACTGGGGGATCCCAAGGCGCTCCCAGGCCAGCGAAGAGATATAATCCCTCCACCTGGTCCTAGGTCTACCCCTTGGTCTCTTCCCAGCTGGACGTGCCTGGAACACCTCCCTAGGGAGGCGCCCAGGTGGCATCCTAACTAGGTGCCCGAACCACCTCAACTGGCTCCTTTCGACGCGAAGGAGGAGCGGCTCAACTCCGAGTCCCTCCCTGATGACCGAACTTCTCACCTTATCCCTAAGGGAGACACCAGCCACCCTGCGGAGAAAACCCATCTCGGCCGCTTGTATCCGCCATCTCGTTCTTTCGGTCATGACCCATCCTTCATGACCATAGGTGAGGGTAGGAACGAAAATGGCCCAGTAGACAGAGAGCTTTGCCTTCTGACTCAGCTCCCTTTTCGTCACAACGGTGCGGTAAAGCGACTGCAGTACCGCTCCCGCTGCTCCGATTCTCCGGCCCATCTCACGCTCCATTGTTCCCTCACTCGAGAACAAGACCCCGAGATACTTGAACTCCTTCACTTGGGGTAAGGACTCATTCCCTACTTGAAGTGGACAGTCCATCGGTTTCCTGCTGAGAACCATGGCCTCAGATTTGGAGGTGCTGATCCTCATCCCAGCCGCTTCACACTCGGTTGCGAACCGATCCAGTGAGTGCTGAAGGTCGCAGACCGATGAAGCCATTAGAACCACATCATCTACAAAAAGCAGTGGTGCAATCCTTAGTCCACCGAACTGCAGACCCCCTCCCCATGACTACGCCTCGAAATCCGATCCATGTATATTACAAACAGGATTGGTGACAAAGCGCAGCCCTGGCGGAGGCCAACCCTCACCGGAAATGGGTCCGACTTACTGCCGAGGACCCGGACACAGCTCTCGCTTTGGGAGTACAGAGATTGGATGGCCCTGAGTAGAGACCCCCTCACCCCATACTCCCGCAGCACCTCCCACAGTAACTCCCTGGGAACTCGGTCATACCCCTTCTCCAAGTCTATAAAACACATGTAGACCGGATAAGCGTACTCCCAGGCCCTCTCCAGGATCCTTGCGAGAGTAAAAAGCTGATCCGTCGTTCCACGACCAGGACGGAATCCGCATTGTTCCTCCTCAATCTGAGGTTCGACAATCGGCTTGACCCTCCTTTCGAGTACCTTAGAGTAAACTTTCCCGGGGAGGCTGAGTAGTGTGATGCCTCTGTAATTGGCACACACCCTCTGATCCCCCTTTTTAAAAAGGGGAACCACCACCCCGGTCTGCCACTCCTTCGGTACTGTTTCCGACTTCCACGCAACGTTGATGAGACGTGTCAACCATGACAGTCCCTCAACACCCAGAGCCTTCAGCATTTCCGGGCGGATCTCATCCACCCCCGGGGCTTTGCCACTGTGGAGTTGTTTGACGACCTCAGTGACCTCCCCCCGGGAGCTTGGTGTTGATCCCCCGTCATACTCCAGCTCTGCCTCTAACATAGAGGGCGGAGTTGTCGGGTTCAGGAGTTCCTCAAAGTGTTCCTTCCAACGCCCTAACACTCCATCAGTTGAGGTCAACAACGTCCCATCCTTACTGTACACAGCTTGGATGGTTCCCTGCTTCCCCCTCCTGAGGTGTCGGACAGTTTTCCAGAACAACTTTGGTGCCGCCCGAAAGTCCTTCTCCATGTCTTCTCCGAACTTCTCCCACACCCGCTGCTTTGCCTCGGCCACGGGTGAGGCTGCTGCCCTTCGGGCCTGTCGGTACCTTGCAACTGCCTCGGGAGTCCCCCGGGATAACAAATCCCTGAAGGCCTCCTTCTTCAGTCGGACGGCTTCCCTGACCACCGGTGTCCACCAGGAGGTTCGAGGGTTACCGCCCCTTGAGGCACCTAGGACCTTGAGACCACAGCTCCCCGCCGCGGCTTCGGCAATAGAAGCTTTGAACACCGACCACTCTGGTTCAATGTCCCCAAGTTCGATTTTTTAAATCACCCAATTAGTTATCATGATAAACAGCTAAATTATCTTCTAACTTGGATTATAATAAATATAGACATTTTTATTCATTGGGATAAACCCCTTGAGATGCACCATCTCGTTTTCAAGGGGGTCCCGACAATGGCAACAACTTACAGACATACATAAACAAAAAGACAAAATGCAAAACATGACACACAAGACAAACCACATACAGTCTGTTAAGTACAATTCAAGCAATGCATACAATCATTACAATTTGAGAGACAGTCGAGCAAATCAGTTTCATCAATATCAGTTTCATTAATAACAAGTACAGACCAGTTGAAAGTGAGATGATAATGCATGTTTAAACATACGCAATGATGCAAGAGATCTAATAGCAGCAGGTAAAGTATTCCAGTCTGTTGGGGCTTTGAACATGAACGCTCTTCTGCCAATCAATTTTGCAGAGGGGACAGAGAAATAAATCTGATCAGAATGTCTAACTTGATGATTTGGCGAGTAGGGTACAAAATACTGCTTTAAATAAGGGGGATAGTTAAGATAAATGCATTTAAATATCAGCTGAAGCCAATGCGTGTGTCTTCTTACATTTAAAGAAGGTAATAACCATTTAAGTTGGTTATACATTGTGCAGTGATGTGTACGAAAAGGACAACCAAGAACAAATCTGCATAGTCTGTTGTAGGCTATGTTGAGTGGAGCAAGATCTGATTTATGTGCATTTTCGTAGACAACATCACAATAGTCCATAATCGGAAGAATAAGTTGAGAAGCAATTCTCTTTCGGACACTCAGCGTAAAACAATTGCGAGAGCGGTGTAAAACACAGATTCCGTAATTTACTTTTTGTATTACATGCTTTATATGTAGTTTAAATGAAAGTTCAGAGTCTAGCCATACACCAAGATATTTAAAGCTATCAACTTTATGCAGAGAAGTGCCATCCTTACATGTTATTACTACATTAGGTTTGGATTTGAGCTTCTGCCTGGTACCAAAGACCATGGTATACGATTTTGTTTTGTTAAGCAGTAGTTTATTGTATGATAGCCAGTCCTGTAAGATATTAAAATCCGATTGAAGAGAGATCTGAATTTGTGAAAAATCAGATTTGGATGTATATATGACAGTGTCATCAGCATAAAGGTGAGTACAACAATTAATGAGACAAGAAGATAAATCATTTATGTAAATAGAGAACAGAAGTGGGCCCAGAGTTGATCCCTGGGGTACACCCTTTTGTTGGATCAACAGGTCAGACTGTTTTCCATTAACAACCACACATTGCTTTCTACTGTGAAGGTACGAGTTAAACCATAACACTGTATTATTAGAAAGGCCAATGCCGTGAAGTTTATCCAAGAGCAGATATCGATCAACGAAATCAAAGGCTTTTGTCAAGTCAATAAAAATGGCACCTGTGAATTCACCATCATCTGCAGCAGAGTACAAGTCATTCGTAAATTTAAGTAGGGCAGTTGTTGTGGAGTGATTAGGCCTGAAAACAGATTGAACCGGAGATAAAATATTATAAGTATTGAGATAATGTGACAGTTGATTATAAATTATTTTCTCCAAAACTTTGGAAATAGAACAGATTATGGAGATTGGTCTATAATTATTTGTATCAAGTAAATCACCACCTTTATGCAGTGGAATGATGTGTGCACATTTCCAAATAGTCGGCAACTCACAGGTGGACAAAGACAGGTTGAACAAATCAGCAAGTGGGTACATGAGAATATGGGACGCCAATTTTATGAACCTGTTTTCTATACCATCGAGTCCTGCACTGCCATCCACTTTTAATTCTGTGATAGCATTATGAACTTCGTGTGATAGAATCTTCTTGAAAGAAAAATAACTGTTGCAGTATGAGTTACTATTAGAAATACCAGTCGTCAAATAGGAGTCAGATAGTAGTGTGGAACATACATTAACGAAATGCTGATTAAATATTTGGGCAATGGGTAATGGGTCATGAATTATTGTATCAGCAGTTCTTATTTTATTAATAGAATGTTTACCTGATTTATTTAAAATAGATTTAATTTTAGTCCAAATAATGCTCTCACAGAGGCTGTTTCGTCTTCCGAACATTCAGATTGAGGGAGAAGAGATACAGGGGCAGAGAGGCAACAGAGATGTGATTGTGTATCCCGCACTGGGCTGCATCTCTGAGCAGTTATGTGGAATCGAGCTGATCATTTCCTACACTCATGCATGAGAATTGGATGACGCTGTGTCCTGCAACTAGAAAATGTAGTTTGCCTGAGTGTGCAGCGAGCATTCCTCACACATAGCAACACGGCTAAACATAGCGCAGAATCTCCCTCATTCACCACAAAAACAATAAAGAACAAGGGGATATTTGCTTGGAAGACGCGGAATCCCCGGCTGCTCTGGTCCAGATTGTTCCCTCACACTTTCCTCTCCATCCTCTTCCTCCACCTATACCTTCTCCATCAACTCTGTCTTATTTATCCTACTTTCATTTCTCTTTACCACAATACCTTTTTCTGCCTCCCTTTTTGGGTTTCTTAAATCCTCTGCTTGTGGATTCTTTCAGGCAAGACAGAAAACACATCAGAGAAATGTTTATGCTGCTGTTTGGTTTAAGTGAATAGGAATGACTTCCTGCTGAGTATTTCCCTTTATTTAGTTGAAACTTTACCCATGCACAACATCGATGGTCCTTTTACTTATGAAAGTCTGATAAATACTATATTATGGTGATCATTCTGTTTTGGTCAAGCATCAGAACACACAGATGACTGACTATGTCTGGTGCATCTAACCGAATGTTCCCAGAAGATTAATGCAAAATCAGCATTTGGTGTTTCTTGTAGCTCCCTTGCTGAGTAAGCAATGAATTATTCGTAGTTATGTCCTTGGTTTCTGTCCTTTGTCTCTCAGCCACTTTCCCACTTCCTCAAATCAGAACGTTGTCATTTGCTTTTTTTTTCACCACCAGTGTACTAAGATGTCTACTGCTTTGTACAATACTTTCTGATCAATGCAGGTGTACCAATTTGTTCAACTTTTAGAGACTTTAGCATATGAGCAATACTCTTGTAACTTTTCATATGATGAGGATGTGATTTACTGTAAATTGCTACAATGAATGTATTCTTGCAGTGGCAAACATAAAGACTGGAGTAGTTGGAACTTGTGTTGGAAAATGGGTTCAAACTGAAGACAATGTGTTTCTTTCTCCATTTACCACACTCAAAAACAACTTTCCATGGTCATGATTTACTGATGGGAAGCATGGATGCATTTAGCTGATTGTGTGTTATTGGGTTTATTTGATACCCCACCGCCCATCGAGATCAAATCCTGAGCCTTCATACCTCTAACTCCTCGTCTGCTCAGAATGACGGATGGGCAGCTTAGGCAACAGGCTCTGCATGGTATTACGTACCCTTGAGCATGTCCTCTCTACACACTCTTTATCACTTAGCACTCAGAGAGGTCACAGAGGCTGTGTGTAACGCAGAAGGGAGAGAGATTTGCACATTTATGTGAATGAAAGTGCGTGTGTGTGCATTAAATGAGAAAATAAGTTTGTGAATCACGCAGCAGAGGATATAGCGTCATCAAAACACCTCATAACGCACTGATGTTGTGAAAGTTTTACAACATCAGTGCGTTATGAGGTCTGTTGATGACACTCGGTGTTTCTCAATGTCGAGGAAGGCTGCTCCAGAGCCACTATTTCAAGGATGCTACGTCATCGAGTCCCGCCGAAGGACTGTTCCAATGTCCAGGATACTTGGAATTCTACCGAGGCCGGCGTACTTAGTTGCGGGAAATTTCGAGGCTGCACATGTTAAAATCCCCGCAATGCTTTGCGCACGGACCAATTTCCCAAAATGTATTTGCGGAAAATGTAAGGCGGGGCCTCTCATATGATGCACACCTGCACACTTGCTAGCCTGTTCCATTTTTCGTTTTTTCCGAGGCTAAGAGGTATTCTTGCCTCGCTTCTTAAGGAACTCACAATTATATTTGTAGCAATGACGTCGTCGTCATTGGAGAACGCACGCATCCAACTAGAAAATCACAGTTTAGCAATCCCTCTGTGATATTGAGTGGCAATCTATGGTGGCAATAGTCAGCATAGACTTTTATTCGAGCTATGGTGGAATGCAGGTAAGCAGTCCTTGTGGAGAGCTAATGCAACAGAGACCATTAACTGACTTGCAATCTTAATTGACTATCATCTGACAATGACTTAAATTAGCTCATAAACTGTGTCTTTGTGAAACAATCCGTTCTTAGATATTGTATCCCAATTACATTGTTTAGTTTTTATATTGCTAATTTCAAAATTGAGCGTATCACTTAAGAGGAAGTCATTGCCTGGATATCTGCTGGCTACATTGGAGCCAACAACACTTGTCCTCAGAGGTTAATAGTTATCAACCAATAGCTGATGGATTCCGAGATTGTTTTCGTGATAATGCAACATCAGTATTCTCTGAGTGAGCACAACTCCATATTTTTTCCCAGCTCTGCTCCATAAGCATCAACCAGTTGAAGAAAGTAACTAAGTACCATTACTCAAGTTCTTTACTGAGGAACGACTTTGACTTGTATATATGTAATTAAATCTGTTCACAATTGGACATAGTTCCAAATCTATACTAAAAGATAGGATTTATATCCATCGGGTAGCCTGAAACACGGCTAAGAATTATGCTGCTTTGACTTGTTCTCCCCTAATTCCCCAAATAGTTTAAGTTTTGAATTGTTGAAGGGGACTGACTCTCAAAAAGCATCTTCAATTAGATTCACATTACTTTAGTGTTTTTGGAAAGCTCAGTAAGATTGTGGAGTTGATCCATAGTAGAATGAGATCCGTAAGGGCTCTGCAAAACTTTATTTATTTGTTATTCTTAATTTGGAGTCAAATATTGAAGGACAGTTTGACTTTTTTGAATATAATGTCATCTTTATTAATTATTTTTGAAGAATTATTTGCCTTTGATAACCTCTTATACATCTGTACTCCACAACAGGAGGTAGAGCAGTCGTCCAGCAGGCGGAAGGTCATTGGTTTGATCCACAGCCGGGAGTTCTGCGGGGCCCAGGATCCAGAATCCCTGCAAGGTTCTGAATCCTAAATCAGTGTGAGCGTGCGTGCAAATGTTTATCGCTCCAGATGAGCAATAGCTCCTTGTACGGTAGCCTCTTCCCCTGGTGTCTGAATGTGTATGTGAACGGGTAAATTCTGGCTTGTGTTGAAGCATAAAGCACTTGAGTGGTGCTACAATTATAAAGTGCTATATAAATGCAGTCCATGCACTATTTCTGACTTTAAAAAGTAAAATTAGATAAGAATTAACTATATTTTCATTTTACTAGAGTACATGAACTGATATGACTAAATGTATCTCAGCTGACTGTCAAAAAACACTTACATTCAGAGTAATGTTTAGAAGATACAGAACAAATAGTGTTTTGAATAACCAGTAAGGTGTACTTACTTATTTACTTGTATATACAGTCTGTACATGTGCGCAGAAGTAGGCAAAGTATACAATGCATAATAAGTAAAGGCAATATTAAGATATTCTTTACTAAATAAAAAGCTAAAAATGATTAATGTGTATACAATAGGTCATTTACACAGAAAAGGTTAAAAGGTTTTGTTATGCGACAGCTAAAATGACTCACTAGTTTCTTGTGGTAGGGCAAATCCATAGAAAGGTGATGTGTCTGTCTTTTAACTGAAATCTGTGTGAAACCTTTGCTTTAAGTTGTAGTCAGCTGTTTTTTCTGTGAATCATCCTCCCTCTGAGGTGGTTGATGGACTAGGTTCATTCCAGTTCCTCTAAAATAAAACAGCTCACTGACACCTTCCCTGTCTGGCCTTCCACACGTTGCCCTGTCGACCTGCATCATGTAGGCCTCTACACAGCAGAGGGTTATATCGAGGTTTCCAATAAACCTTGAAGGATACACTGGCCTCTAGCTGTCCTGCTTCCTGAACCTCCTGTTTAACGGATGCGGCAGGAGTTGTGACACTCAAGACTGTATAAGATTTTACATATGTGGTGGAAGAAGTATTGATATCTTCAACTTAAGTAAAAACAGTAATTGTGTGCATTCAAAATCTTTGTTAAGTACAGTTCTTTTTTCTCAACTCTTGAAAAAGCTACTGCAAGCATAGTTTTATTTTATCAAACTGCTTCGGCGATGATACTTTTCAGTCATGGGATGGGAAGTGCCTAAGTATATTTACTCAAGGGCCGTTTAAAGTTAAGAAGTAATTAAACTACAAAGTATGTTTCGCATTTTATAGCAGGATCTTCTGGTAGGTATTTCAATCTTCTGATACTATACACTTCTACTTAACTACACCACAAAAACATTGGTCTCTTTAAACTTGTCAGCTTGATTTAGTTTGAGACGAAAGGACGTAAAAGTATTTAATCTTTCTCAAAGCATGAACTTGATAGGATCAGAGAAACAGATTTGCTTTTTTCTTCTGTCTTCTACCATTGTCTGGATATCGAATATTTGTTAGCAGTGAATATTAAATGTTTAAAACTAGCTACACCTTCAGGACGTACCATAGTGAAACATTTAAGATTCTAAAATGCAAACGTATCATTAGCGTGATCATGTAATAAATAATACATTAGTCATGGAGGGGTTTAATGCAGAACATGATTATTAATTTTGATAGTTTAAGCACATTGTTAAAAAAAATAGACATATTTCCGTGATTTAGAGGTTATTGAATGCTTTTACTTGTTATGGAGTACTTTTACATTTTTGTACTTTCACCTCATCCACCAGTTTGTTTCAGGGAATGAAAGCCTGGTGCATTTTACACTTACTCAGTTGCTTATGAAATAATGTGGAAATAGTAATTATGTTGAAGCAAATGTTTTGATTATCCCGTTAAAGAGGCACTTATATTATACGCAAGCATGGATACGTATTTTTCACCTTTTTATGGACAACATTAATTGCAAAAACTAAATGCGTGTCAATCACAAAGACCCAAACTGTTGCATCACACATTTGTTGCAGAGATCCTGTAAAGAAAGTGACCTCCACCCCGAGGTGGGGAGGAGAAAAACACCACACCTCTCCTGAGCAAAAACCTTTTTTATTTCTTGTTGAAAGGAACTCGGTAGAATATTACAGCAGAACACACATGACTGAAACAGCTGTCATTTCACGTAACACAGCACAGGAAGAAGGATGTAGTTCAATCTCATGTGTAATATTATATATAGTATATTTATAGAAAAGAAGAAAAAAACTATTGCTCCCATGTGTTAACCTTTTTCATAAGGCATTTCTCTGCTGTGTTAAAGTGGGTCAAATACAATTCAACGAGAGATTTACACACCAAAGGAAGTGGGACAATGAAAGTAACATTCCCCAAAGCACAGAGACTTTGTGGCTTTTTTTTTATATCAGGCTGAGAAGTAAACTTAAAATGTTTCCATTGCAAGAAATACAACTTTAAACCGCTCTCAAAAATGGATAAATCCCATCATACAGTAATCAGAATATGCTAAATTAAAGAACACAAGGCAGCTCTGCATAAGAGCATGCATGCAGAAATAATCATATTTTTAAAAAGGAGCACTGAAGACAAATGTCAATGATTGCAAGTTTTTGTTTGCGTCATATGGCAACTGATGGAAAGCCAATTTGTGACAAAACATGGTTAAAACGAGTGGATTGAAACAAGGGGACAACTTGATGCTTTGTAAAGTGAACTGGAGTGCTGAGTGTTTGCTGAGAAACTACTTCAGTGAAGTTGCTTCTAGAAATTGCTATAACATACTTTGTTATCAATTTGTTTGTACTCTTCTTAATTTCCTCTAAGGAATAAAATAAATGTTAGGAAAAAAGCAGGTATGAAATATCACCCTGGACAGTTGCATCCAAGTTTAGTGTTTTAAATAAGCCACTTTAGGCAGCATTATCTAATAAATGTCTCATAATTCCAAGACATCTTTTAATATATCTCTTTTGAAAAATAATTAAATCTATACTTGATCATTAAGTAAGTAAATCTCTTCCAGTATTTTTTTTTTTAAGGTAACAGCTTTGTTTTCCAAGAGGACCTAATTTCTTTCTTACAATCAGACTGAATATTGCTTCAATAATGGTCTGAGTTCAAGAATAAAGGATCCAAATGGTGCGCCTTAAATAATAGCTCAAGCCCGGCATATTAAGATTTAACTGGAAAAATTGCGACGGGTGCTAAAGGCCCGAGCTCACCGTGCCCCCTATGATGAAAAGGTCACAGGGGTGAAACGTGGGCCTGCATCTATGAAACATCATCAGTTGCCACAGACGTCTCGACTGCAGCACCTGGCTGACCAGATCTGCAGCCAGAACCTCTTAAGGATGACGCACAGGCACAGGAAATGCTAATATACTCAGGAATACAGATTGGACTAGCCAGCCCTGAGACAAAACGAGCCACGCGTGAGGAGGCCCACGTATCAGCTATCGGAGCAGGAGGTTAGCACCGGAGGGATGCCCAGGAGGGAGGGGGGGGGGGGGGGGGGGGGGGGGCAGGAGGTCGTTTGGAGTCAAATGGACTGTCCAGAGAATCCAAATGATAAATGTGCTTGTAACAGATCACCTTATGGGACCTCGCTGGGCTTAGTGGATGTCCTGAGAGGCAGAGGATTCCCTCTATAGCTGAGAGCGTGGCTCTGGGTGTTGTGGGTCTGTCTGGGCAAGCCATTTGTTACAAGTCACTTTAGACGAAAAAACGCACACAGAACCATGGTGAGTGATGCGGACGCTCTGTCTCATTCCCACTCTGCTCCTGCTGGTATGAGTATGTCACACTTCCTTATTATCATAACACAGACTACAGGTCAGCCCCAGATGAGCTCTCACCATTGGAGGTGGGTCTGGTAACCTATAGACCTGTATCTCTTGAGTACTGTCAAACTTAATTTGCTGGGCTACATGTGAGGTTATCAAATACAAAGTTAATATATATTTTATATAGATATATATCTAAACATGTTATATCAATGGGGGATCTCATACAGGAGCTGACTACTGCAGTCCCCACTCATTTAGCTATAACATCCATCTAAACTTTAGGACATGATTCTCTTATATAGACAGTAATTTCTCAGTCAAATATATATATATCTTTTTGTTTTACTCCGTTGTTGTAGCATTTTTCGATTCGTCATGCACAGAATAGTCGTTGCTCTCTCTTGTTTATCGCCAGGCTTTGCATCATGTTGTCAGCTTCATCACAATATAGCCACCTCTCCATCAATCGTCTTCCACGTCGTCGCCCTCTGATTCCTCTCCAGGTGTCCTCTCGTACATCTTATCCCGGTGCCGCTCCTGGATCTCTTTCATTTCCTCGGCGTAGCGGCTGAATGCTCCCCCGAACTTGCTCCACGCCTTGAAGGGGATGGTTATAGAGTTTCTGTAACTGGGCTTCACTTCGCTCACCCGCAAGAAAACTCCGTACTTGTTGGACCCCACGTCAAAGAAGAAGCGCTTGGAGTCCACCATGATCGAGGTGCCCTCTGGAAGCTCGCTGTAGCCCCCGGCCCCTCCGCCGCCGGACAGCTCCTCCTCATCACCCCCGTAGTCGTCTATCAACTTGGCCAACGCGTCGCGGAACTCTATTAAGCCTTGGGCCGGGAGTGCGATGGTTTGTCCGGACTGGAGACCAGCACCGGGGATGCCACCCGCTCCAACTCCGAAACCGGGGCCTCGGTTGACGGTCTGTCGGATCCGGAGAAACCGACCCCGCTGGTTCTCCTTGAGGTCGAGGTAGTATTTACGGTTCTCACGCACCAGGAACTCGCTTTTCAAGGCCCGTCTAGGCCCGGTGTCATCCCCGCCGGATGATTGAGCGATCTGCTCCGGGGTGCTAGGCCCAAGCTGGGCGTAGTGCTCTATGAAATCCCCCAGGTAGTCGCGGAACTCTGCCGCAACTGACATAGACAGGGTCAGCCGACTTTTAGAGCCCCCTGCGCCGACCTCGGCGATTTTGATGAACCGGCCTTTGGCGTTCTGCTTTACATCCAGGTAGAAGCGTTTGTTCTGAATGTCCAGCCGCTTCGAGGCCAGCTCCTGGGTCTCCGTTTCCCGCTGGTAATGCTGAAATCCTGCACCTCCTGCACCTCCTGCACCTCCTCCACCTCCTGCACCTCCTCCACCTCCACCTCCGCCGCTGCCACCACCACCACCGCGCTCACTGCCACTGTCCCCATCCGCCATCTTCGCCACCAGCAGCCCGTTTCTCTGCGTATCTTTGACCCCCACCCCCTCGCTTGCAGAGCTCACTGAGGAAACCGGACAGATGGCTTTGTTGGCCTCTGATTGGCCGCTGCTGCTGTCAAACACACCATTCAGACACAGGGGCTGTGTTTCATTCGCCAGTTTTCCTGTCTGTCATTAAAACGTAACCGCCTTCTGGGTGACATTCAACTACATGTTGTATTTACAGTACATACTAGCAGGCCCTTACGATTTTGCATTCATGACTAACGAACATTTTTAATGGAGAATTAATCCTTTTGTGAATTTACTGTTGGCACAACCCGTTTTTCAACACAGTCAGCACACAACTATGTATTTTGAATATGTTTTCGTTGTCTTTGTATTTCAGTTCAATAATACATTCCATATACAAAGTCCTAGTTATGTATTTTGTTCATTTTGGGATGGATGGCCCTGGTAGGACAGTACACACAGTGTCCCGCCTACTTGTTGGTTCCGTGTGCAAAGCGGTGCAAAAGGCAGGCACGATGATCTTAGGGTGGGGGATGGGTAAAGGTTCTACAAGCGCTCCTGCAATTGGTCGGGGAAGAGATTCGAAGTAACAACACACATTATCATTGGCTGTCTAAACTCCCACGAGGGGTCGCATGCGAAAGATTTTCGAAAGGGTTTATTGTTTCTTTGCTTTCGGGAGCCGAAATTGTTTGCTATCTTCTCAGTTCTGCAATCAAATAACGACACGGAAAAATGGTATGTGCGCTTTGGTTACTGATAAATGCTTTACACAGGACGTCGTTAAAGTTGTACTGTAATTAATGTGCCACAGTATAAAGTGCTGCTTTGTATTTGAACTGAGAAAATTTGAACAGAAGATGTGTGGTTAAAAAAAAGCTTCATAAAGAGCTAACTGTCAGCTAACATGTTAGCATTTACGGCAGCTCGAGAAGTCCGAGTTTTGTTGTTTTTCCCCCCTAAAATGTAATACTATATTTGCTGATAAACGGAGAGTTGCTGTTTCGCAAAAGCGGGGGGGGGGGAGGGTTATGGTTATTAGAAGTGTAACAGTTAAACTTGTATTCGTAGGAGTGTTTTTCACCCTGTTTATCCTCTGAACGGTGGATTAGCATCCATTAGCAAGCTAAGTTAGGCTATTTCATTAGCTTAACGGTTGGTTAGCCATAAATAAGTCTGTTAACTATTAGGAAGGCGTAACATCGTCATTGTGTTTTTTTGTATCTGAGGGTCGGACTTAAGGAGGCAAATGTACTAACTGATGGAAATTTTGAATGAAAACTAAAAGCGGCGTGTTTGTCGCGGGATCACGGGCAGCCTCTGTGTTCTGTGTCTAACTGTCGTTTTAAATCAAATTTCCCACCTTTTTTCGGGTTATTTCATGCTTTCATGCATGTTGTTATTTCCGGTGAGCCGTTAACGCATTTGTTGGGTTTTGTGTGATTGGCGGGAAAGCAATAACAGTGTCACCGGCCATCTGTAACGTTACCTGTTGAGGCGCTTTTGTAATTGAAACACTTCATGGGCGAATGTTTTGTTTTGCACATTCCTCTGCCTACTAACTTTAAAACAGGGCTGTACTTTCTTTTTAATGCAGAACCCATTTTTAGGAAATCTAAACATCACATCCCAACACAGCTGGGTCTTCTTTAGCTTGTCTTGTCTGATTTCTTGTTACATGTTTTATTCATTAAATCCTGAAATGACCCATACAGGCTGGTGGCAAGGCAGGAAAGGACAGTGGCAAAGCCAAGGCTAAGGCAGTGTCTCGATCCCAGAGGGCTGGACTACAGGTAATTTTCAATCTTTATATGTTGGTCTTTGGCACATTATTTCTTCTCTTTGTTCATCTCGATTCATTGCTTCATGTTTCTTTCCTGCCAGTTCCCAGTGGGTCGTATCCATAGGCACTTAAAGACTCGCACAACCAGCCATGGTCGTGTAGGAGCCACAGCAGCTGTGTACAGTGCAGCTATCCTTGAGTACCTCACAGCTGAAGTAAGTTTTCCCCATTTTATTTTTGCATGTTAGTGGTTAACCATCACACAGTGTTTCTGTGTGCGAGGGTGATGTTTGTATTCATATCTGTACTTTTTGTTCTTAGGTACTAGAGTTGGCAGGCAATGCCTCCAAGGACTTGAAGGTGAAGCGTATCACACCCCGTCACTTGCAGTTGGCCATCCGTGGTGATGAGGAGTTGGACTCCCTCATCAAGGCAACAATTGCTGGAGGAGGTGAGATTACAGTTTGCAAAGACATTATTTCAGATTATTTTTTTCCTTGTTCTTTCACGTTTTTATTCATATTGTTTGTTTCTTGATGTCCGTACGCTCTGCTAAATCTGTTCTACTGCAGTTGACATTTTTCTGGATGACATTTTTAATGAATCATTTATCTAACCAATGTTTTTCTGGTTTTGTTTTCAGGTGTCATTCCCCACATCCACAAATCCCTCATTGGGAAGAAGGGCCAGCAGAAGACAGCATAAATGCCATGTTGACCAGAAATTTCGGGGCTTGGGCTTTGATGGGACCAGGAGTTCACATTTTTTCTTTTTTGTTATTAATATTTTAGCCAACAAAGAGTGATTGTTAGGATTTGTGTTGTAATATTTCCCCATAACTAGATAACAAAAATACAGAAAACCCCTTAATGGCAAAAAAAACCTTTGTATGTTATTGTAGAACGTTTGACTGGGGAGTTCATTTTTATTTCAAATGTTGACCGTGAATTTGTTTGATTGGCCTGGAACTCTGTAATGTTTTATACTGAAAAAAGAAATTGTTAAAAACGTTTTTTATATAAGAATCTTGTTTTGTGGTTATTTTTTTTGGAAGTTACAATATTTACCAAAATACACATTTTTAAAGATGTTTTCCGAAGGCATGTTGGGTTAGGTTAAAGCTCAATTTGAGATCGTGCTTTTTCCACTTTGGAATTACTGAAATATTTTTTTGTACAGATAGTGATGTGTTACGTTTCTTTCATCAAAACAAACAATGATTGAAATAACTTATTGCTACCGTCTGCTACAGTGTTTTGTTTTGGTAGCCCTTCAGCCAACGTATAAAGCTTGAGATGAAGAGTTCTGCGGTGGCTGTGATCAGGTGATTGAGCCTCACTGTAGAGCCATCCATCAAGTGTATTTCACCACTATTTATTTTTTGTACGTACCATTTATATTTGGAAAACATAGATTGTGCTATATCAGTGCCTGGGTGATTCTCTGAATCGGGTGCCCTTTGTGTCCCCCAAGCTTACTTCAAAGATTTTAAATGAAAGGAACAGGGTGTTTTGCATTACAATGTAAAACTAAATATATATATATATTGTTTTATAATAATTAGTTGTCTTTGTAGTAGACAACACACATTTTTGCATGTCATAACAATTGCCAATTATACCAACATTTTGATGCTAATATAATCATATGCGTGTGTACTTTAACAGAAAAAAAACATGAATTATCTATGAAATTGCACTATTGACACACGTCCCCCAGTTTGTTTCAACCCTGTCACGCCATAGATTTGACCCTATTCAAATAATGGATTAGTCCATGTGACATCTGCATTGAGGGAGAAGAAGTCTATTAAGGGATAGGCGGCAAAGAAAGGCAAGTGTCGGTATCTTTTCGTACCTATATTTCATTTTTTTATTGTCAGATTGATATTTTCAAGCTCAACATTTCAACTGTTGTATGAATTAATGATGGTAAACAATTCTTTGGGAAAAATTAAACAATAATTTTGCAAAATATTACAATTTTATGATGTCCTTAAAACCCTTGTGCCCTCCTCGGGCATTTTTGTACATTTTATCTGACTTTTTTTTTTTGATCTGTTACAGCTTCTGGCATGGATTTTTGCAAGAAGTCTTCTTTTGAGTCACATTTTTGAAATCCAATGTCGTTTACTCTTACATGTTTTGTATACTCTCGTGATGCATTTTGCACCCTCTGGACCCCTTCGTGGCAAAAATGTACACGCTCATAATAACTGCTATTAAATACATCAATATTTCTTTAAACTTTTTTTCCCACGAATCACTTGAACAACTTCTAACGTGCTCAAAGCTACCAAACATTCGATAATTTTCAGGATTTTAACCCTTTAAATGCCCGTTTCATTATTTGAATTATTTTCTTTGAGTTCCTCTGAAAGTGGAGAGGACACTGAGGGTCCGGCCCACCATCCACCACCACGGGGGGCTTTCTTCTCACAATCTGTGAGGACACCCTGGTTTTCCCCAGCTCCTGGGAGAACGACCTCCGTTCTTCTCTGTCCCCTCACTGTGGACTGGACCCTCAGTATTCTCTCCACTTTCAGATGAAGGGTCAGAGGAACTCAAAGAAATGCTGGACTCCAGAGAGCATTCAGTGTCAGACCCCCCCTCGAACCTTGTGTCTTCTTCAGATGAGTCCTGCAGCTCACTGGCAGAAGAAGGCTACAAGATTACTTCTGAAGTCTCCTCTGCACTGAAATGCTTCTTCATTTGAGTTCCTTCTCTTTGCTCCAGGTCTTTCTCCTTCTCTGCTCACTAATGAAATCAGCCCTTGGTCAAACTGCATGTTTATCTTTGGCAGCCAGGTGCATAAACACACTAACAGTTGTTTTTAGTTTTTGAGTAATCAAGCAGCTCTTCAAAGACACATCAAAGACATCCCTCAAAAGATGGCCTTTTTTCCCATGGAATGATCCGTGCATGCTTACAGATTCTCACACACACACACACACACACAGAGGGAGGAGAGGTGTGTGCTGGTTGTGCACAGGCCTTGTTCTATCACCTGAGAGAGCACCAGGTCACATGCTGCAGGACCTGCTGGTCTGCTGCTGGAAATGACACACACACACACACACACACCACTCTCGGGGCCCCCTGGTAGTCAAACGGCTCCATAATATAACTGGCAAAAATGTAAGAATTCCATGCATCGGCCTCCAGTGGGAAAATGGTGTAATCTGTTGGAATAGAGTAGAAATATCAAATATCACTACTTGTCTTCTAAATGAAATGCTGACATTACAAAATGCATGGTTTTATACTGCAATGGCAGTGAGATCAAAAAATGTTGTCTGAATGGAAGTCAATGAGGCATTTTTGAGATAAATGAAATAATTAAAATAATGAAACAGGCCTTTAAAGGGTTAAATTCCTGACAATGATTGAATGTTTGGTAGTTTTGAGTACTTAGAACTTGTATATGTGATTCATGAAACAAAAAGTAGAAAGAAATATTGATGTATGATGATTTAATAGAAGTTATTATGGGCGTGTACATTTTTGCCACGAAGGGGTCGAAAGGTTGAAAATTCGAGGAGGGCACAAGGGTTAATCCATGTGGGGCTATGTCTTAGCTAAACAAGGTCATGGCTACTTCAACCCGGTCACATTTCTTATAACAGGGTTGAACTGTTGTGATAGGGTTGAATGTTTGACATTTCTTAGATGACTAAATGGTCATGTCTATCACTCTTACTGTTTTTAAAAAAACGTTTAATATTTTCAGACATCACAATGGGAAAAACAGCAGCAGAGAGGCAAAGAGAGTACAGATAGGAGGGGAAATGATCTCAGGAGTGAGCGCAAGAGGTGGAAAATGAATACTGAGGAGGGGGAAAAGAAAACTATCAGTGATCTGAGTGACAGAGCTAAACGACAGAAGCGTAAGATGTGGAGGAAAGCTAAAAGAAGACAGAAAGAAAGGGAAGCTTTCAGCAATATCAACACTCCTCCTCTTGACGAGAGATGATGTCAGCAGGATAACTACAGGAAGAAAACAAACCATTACAAGAAACAAGGTAAAGATGCAAAAAAGGTTCCTTGTAGACACAAGAAAAAGAAACCTCCACAGAAAATGTCTAGCCGAGAACAAAGGTGAGGATCTCATACCCTGCATTTTGCCACCAACGTCCCTTCTGGGTTGTGCACCCGTCCCTGTCTGACCGTGACACGTGCATGTGCAAACTGCACGAAAATCATTCTTTTAGTATTAGGCAGCAGTATGCCTACTACGGTGAGCTAAGGAAGAGCATGGCCACTGATGAATGCCTAATTTACGTAGATTTTTCTGAGAACTTTACCTGCAAGTACAGTTCGGAAATCCAAGCAGTGTACTTCGGATCATCCCACCAGCAGGCAACACTGCATATAGGGGTCGTTTATGTAGGTGGCATCCAAGAACCAACCTGTTTCACCACAATATCCCCATCAAAACATAAAAGCCCAGCAGCTATATGGGAGCATCTAAACCCTGTACTGGATCATGTGCAGGCAACATACCCAGATGTTTCTGTGGTACACTTTTTTAGTGATGGTCCTTGTACCCAGTACAAGCAGAAGGGCACTTTTTTTCTTTTTTAGCATTGAGCTAAGGAAAAGAGGCCTTAATGCAGGGACTTGGAATTTCTTTGAGGCCAGCCATGGTAAGGGAGCACCAGATGGTGTTGGTGCAGCCTTGAAGAGGACTGCTGACATGCTAATAAGCCATGGTCAGGACATCAAAGATGCACGTGAGCTCTTCAATGCCCTATTGGAGACCAATACATCGATTAAGTTGTTCTTTGTCAACAGCAGGCACTTGAGAGGATGCCATCAAACCTAACAGCAGTCCCAGGAACCATGTGAATCCATCAGCTGGTAACTCTCGCTCCAGGAGAGATAGTATCTCGTGATGTCATCTGTATGTGCTCTACCCAAAAGCAGTTACACTGTGAATGTTGGAATACACAGCATTTCAGCTTTCTCAAGAAGGTGGCAGTGGCTGTGTCACAGAGGCCAACGCAAAGACACAGAGGTGCTGGGGCAATGGTGTGTGCTGACCATATGGACTGATTCATTCCATTCATGTTTTTGATGATTTTTAAATGTAATTTTAAATACTTGATGTTGTATCAAATGTTTTGATAGTTCAGCTGTAATTCATTTGAATTTCCATTTAATTGAATGCATAATCATTAATTACTCAGCTAAATAAATCCATACCATATTGAAAAATGTGTTGTCCTTTCAACCTTGTTATCATATTCAACCCTGTCATGCTGAGTTCAACCCTGTTATTTAATAGGTTTGTATTAATATTTTAGTGATATGAACTTTGAAGTGTTGTATTGTGTTTACAGTGTACAAGATAATCAGACAAAATATGAAACCTAAACAAAATTCTAAGTTTAATGCATATTTTTGATAACATTTGAAGGCCGACAAAGTTCTAATGATCTCCTTGTGCAGTCAAATGGTGAGTATTTTAAAAGAAAAAATCGACTTAACATAGGTGATTCTAAACAAGGGACTTCTGATGATTAAGGTTCAACAAGAATGAACTTGAATATCTTTTTGAATCATATTCACACAGACTCCAAGTTGTCTGTGACAGGGTTGAACTCCAAATAACTTTTTGTAAGAAGGAAACTCAGTAATGATTGTGATTGTATGCCTGAGGTGGGAACATGTGTTTTCTCAAAGGTTTAAGTAGTCCTCTACCAGATGTTATGATCAAAAATGCAATATTTTAAGGTATTTCTTTCAAAAATGCGAAGACCCAAAAGGATTCAGAGAATCACCCACCTATAAACTACATTACATTTTCAAGTAGAGGTCATAATTTTTACGAGTGTTTTCAGGGAAATTACGCATTTTATCTTTGATTAAATACCCGTTGCATGTTGTCTTGCTTAGAAACAACAAATTGAAATTATCTTTTGCCATTTTTAGTAAGAAAAGTCTATACTGTCCAGCCATACATAACACAACTGCAATATCTTTACACTTTAGAAAATGATCCATCAAGAAAAACCTCAAATGATTAAGAAGCAATGTCGTGCTTTTGACAAGTCAATTCATGGACATTAAGATTTCTTTAGTGCAGTTTGGCAGCAAATCCAAACATTTGTAACCTCAGAATTTGTACTGCATGATTACATCCGGCCACCAGGGGGAGCCCCTGACATTCACAATATTATAATTACACCCTTTTGTCTCGTGCTGCTGCAACCATATGTATGGTTGCCAATTTTTGGGAACATTTTTCTAAAATATTTAAAAACAACTTTTCAAAGGGTAGTGTTTGGGTTTTATTTAATCGTTTTTTTGAAGACCTGTTTACATTACTCCACTCCAAATAAAAAGAAAAAAATATATTGTGCTGTTAATGCTTTCAGCTGTTTGTGGAGACACTGAGATCAACCCTAAAATACTTCACTTCGTCATCACAGCTCAATAACAACATTTACATTACAGTCACTATTTGTCTAGCAAACAGTCATGGAAGATTCATTCAAATCTATACTTAGAAACCACATCTGGATTAAACAATGTCACTTTCTCCAGACATGCCATGTTAACATAATATAATATATTCAAGTATCAACAGTGATAGTATTGAAACTTGTGAGAAAATGCCTTAAATGTACTCTTTAATGAGAAAACCTGGGGCTATTTTCCTCATGAAACACTGCTTATATATTATACACAAATGTTTTTTAACAGAATCAACATTTTTTGCTGTTAGAGATGACACACATACCACTTTGGTCTCTGTTTAGCTTAGCTCAGCTTAGCATAGACTGGAAAGAGTGGTAAACAGCCTGGCTCTGTTCGAATTTAGCTAAATCTGCCTACCAGCATTTCTGAAGCTCACAGAGTCAGACACTTAAAAAAGTCTAAATGGCATTTTGCTCCTTTGTATCCCAGCAACACCCCAACAGTGCAATGCTCATCTCAGTATGTTCCTTGCAGTTCTCATTGTGCCTCTTGAGCTGCAAATAATGTGGAAGAGATGAGTAATGGGGCAGCAATAGAACAAGCAGCTCCGGCGGGAACAAGAACAACAAATTGTTTATTTTAAATGAAATTTTGTTTACTCATGTCTGACTCAGAGGTGTTATGATTTTGAATTGATGTTCTTTCGGCTGTACTGTTACTCACAGCCACACATACACACATACAGCGATAATCTTATCACACTAACAAGACTGACCTTTGAAAGAGCAGCAATAACTCCATTATCGCCTGAGATCCCACGGTCTGACTTTTCTTTATATGAGAAAACCTCAGATCTGAGTCACTGTTTTACAAATATTTCGTCCATCTATCTACCACAAATGTACATATTTTGAAAGATGTAATTGTATGAACACAACGTCTTCTAAATGTATACAAATGTTATAAGATGTGTGTGGTCTGAGCAATGGACAAGAAATGTAGTTTTCTTGAAGCTACCTGGCCTGATTTGGCGTTGTTTCAGGTGTGATCCCAATGCAAATGGTCTATGGTTGCGTGTTTGAATTTGCTGTAAAGTTTCGAAAAATATATGGGTTTGAAGATTTAGTCTTGCTTATTGGAGTGTTGTTTTAAGCTTGTTGCTAACACAGACAATGCTAACATGCTGATGTTAAGGTGCCTCATAGGTGCAATAGGGAAAGTGCAATATTGATTTGTATATGAATACAATAGGAAAAGTGCAATATTTGATTATGTATGTGCAATAGGGAAAGTTCTGTACCTGTATGTTTCTTTGCCATGTGATATGTGATCTCTGTTCTGTATCTATGACTGATTGACCTGAATGTTTTATGTGTATTATCTCGATGCCCAAGACAAATTTCTCCTAAGGGAGACCATAAAGATCTATCTTATCTCTATTTTATCTTGTTATGCTAGATTACATTTTTCATTACACAAAGTGCAGCTGAGACTATTGGTAGGGAGTTTTGTTTTGCAGGTATTTATATTATATAACTTGACAAGTGGGTCAAATTAACATTTTGATCTGAATATAGGACTAGATATTTGTCGGGGTCAGCCAAGTTATTACAATTCATACTGATGTGGTGGATGTGTATCTAAACCTAATCATGTTGACGCTAGTCTGTCTTTAGTTGAATGGGTGGTGCTGTGAAGTCCTGAAACAGTGTTGTCCTGCTGATGCTCATTGTTTGAAGATATCTTGTTTAACAAAACATGTAAGTATCATGAAACTTTTATTTTATTTCCCGCAATAATCCAATCGAAAATTCCCATTGGATTTGTTGAGGGGACAAGTGTAATGCCTACTTCCTGGATAGTTTACACATACATAATCGCTGCATCACTTTTTTACGGTCACAGCAGCAGCAGTGATCGCCATCTTGGCAGATCAGAAAAACAGGTGATCTTTGTGAAATGCAGCAACAACACCAGGATGTATAAAACAACACACCAAAATAGAATGTCTAAGATGAAGTTGGTTATGAAATTGTTGCAAACTCAGGAACCCCAGCACACAAAGTGAAGATTCCTCTGATCAAACGTGACATGAGATGTATTGTCCACATGAGTGCGAACCTCAGCAGGGGACACATGAAAGACGCAGCCGCCTCACATCTTCAAAGAGCGGGAATCATTTGTTTATTCTTACATCTCTCTCTCTGCCGTGTCTTTACAGTTTTCCCTGGAGGGTGGAGGGAGGGTGACAGCCAGAGGTCAGCCTTCAGCTCACATTCTCTTGTACGATGTGAGGGTCTAAGGACAGAGGGTGTCGTATTGCCATACTGATATTCTGTACACACTGTGAGGGGGGGGGGAAATCATATAAGGCATGTTCAATCTTGTTTTTGAAAACTTGTGATTTAGTCTTGAAGTTTGAATGAAGAAAATATATGTTTTTTTGCAACATCATTTGTAATGTCTTGAAGAAATTATTATTTTGGTTGCTTGTTTAAGGATTTCATTTGAAAACTAGTTTAATTATTTAAAAGGTTTATCCTTGCAGTTAAAATGAGAGTCAAAAGTCCCCTGATGTTTTATTACTGTGATTTGCTTGGGGCCAACACATGCATCATCAAGTAAAGAAAAAAGTCAAAACAACACCTCAGGGTTTTTTGAGTGTGTGGCAAGACCCTGCTGCATGCTGGGTTGAGAGCTGATCTCAAGTATTAAGGTGATTTATAAATTGTTTAACTGAAAAGTCCTCTATGCCAATGATGATTTTATATTAAAAAACATTTGGACCGTAATCTTAGAAAACAATACATTTTAAAACATCTCTTTCAGCTCTCGGGATGTGATTCACACATTCTAATGTCTCACTATTTTCCAACATTGTATCAACAAAACAATCCATCAATTGAGAAAATAAGTGGCTGCTTTGTCAGTAATGGAAATAATCATAAATTGCAGCCCTGGTTTGATTTATACCTGAAGGCTTAAAGTAGTGCCCCATTCAACTTAAGTTAACCTCACACCCTGTCTGGTGTAATGTGGGACACTGTGTCTCACATAAAAGTAAGTAAAGTATCTTAAAACAACCCTCCTGTCCTTCAATCCTTTAACTTAAACCTTGTGATGTCGGTTTGATCTAGTCCTTCCAGATGAACTGAATTATCTAAAGGCATCCAGTCTGTCTTTGAATTACCACACAGACACCCAGGTGACCTACAGGTGTGATTTGTTACAGTGTGGTGGTGAAACCTGAGGTAATTCTTTAGGAATAACTTCACGATGAAAAGGGAACGGAGGCGTCCTTTGATCCTCAATGGAAGGAGTCTGTCAGATAGACCCTGACAGAGAACATCTTCATGCACTTTGAGAGAGAGGAGCTTTCAGAGAGACCTGTCAGTGACTCTGTGTCTTTATGTTTGATGTTTTTAAACCCATAAACCCTCATAGAGACTGTTAAAAGGCAGGAGACTGTACTGAACACGTTTATTAGAAGGACATTTTAAAAAACACAAACAGAAAAATGGTACTACATTGGCCTTGAATGTAAGATAAGAAACAAAAAGCAAGATTTCAAGGGGACGTTCAAAAGAGCTATAGCAAAATAAAGGTGTTTTCACTAAAAGTTTCTCTAAAAGTCAGTCTTGTAAAAAAGCAAATGAATCAACTAAGCATTTATACTTACACACAACAAGTAACAACTGTTAGAAAAATCTGATTTAAAAGTTATTTGTCTGAAGTTGAACCTTGATTGACTTCTTTTTATTATGCAATAGTTCATAGTGCAACAAATTCATCCATCCTTTCACCACTTGCGTCACCTCAAAGTCTGCACACAAATCACAAATGATCACTCAAAAGGAGTTAGTCGTATATAGTTTCAAACTTGCGTATGGCACAGTTGTCGTAGCTTCGTCAAGTGAGTTTATCCAAAGAGGCACCAGCTTGGTCGTCGTAATGGTTTGTGTTGGCCACACGAGCAGCTACGTTGTTCATCTGCTCTCGTTGGCCACATTTACACCTGAGTAGGTATCAACAACAAGAAATGTTTGTGAAATAAATTCAAATAAGACTCTTTCCACTCATCTACCTACAAAAACACAAACCACAGTTCTTTCTCCCCTTCTGTCCCTGAATGTGTCGGCATTGTACAGGAGCTGTTTCATCTCCACAGTGGCTTTTCACCACTGGTTCAGCACCAGGAGAACGACCTTCCTATCATTTCGAAGAACATCTTATTGGGCTTCCTGAAGTAGCGACAAAGCTTCTGAAAGGCCTGGGTGCTCAGCGGCGCATGCGGCCTGCCTTTGGACTCGTCCAGGCACTTGTCGTGTCCCGCAGACAGGAGGCAGTAGAAGCCCTTGGTGGTGTTGTAGTAGAAGTTGTCGGGGCTTATCCTGGGCGGCAGGTCCAGAAACCTCTCTGCCTTTCTCAGCTCGGGGAAGGGATCCTGAATGAGTGCGTCGCCGTCCACCACGTGGATCTGCTCCCTGGGGAAGACCTCCAGCCAGCGGGCCAGATGCTGGTGGTACAGGCTCCTCTGCAGCGCCTTGTAGGCAGGGTCGATGTGCCCCTTGTTGATCAGGAGCTCCTCCAGAGGCTGGTAGGGCTTGTGGCGGGTCAGGCGGTTGTGCAGGACCTGGGTGTAGTCGGAGATCAGCCTCTCAGCCGGGTCCCGGACGATGAGCAACAAGCGCACGGCGGGGTTCAAGGCCCAGACTCGTGCAGGAGCCTGAGGGGACGCAAAGTAGCCAGGGGTCTTCTCCACCGTCAGCTGACCAGGAAGAGTGAAGGGCATCTGGGCTTTGTACCATGCCAGGCCTCGGCGGAAGTGCTCCTCGATGTTGAAGTAGTGCACCTAACAGAGGGAAACAAGATGTGGTGTTGATAAAGAAAATTAAAATAAGCTACATGCATGACAACAAAGCATGACCATAAAATGCACCTGCAGTAGGGTTGCAAACTTCTCTTCTCAGAGTGTGTAGGGATGATACATCTCCAAGACACTGAGCTCTTTTATTTCTTCCCCATCTTGTCAAGAGCAATCTATTACTTTGAGCTAACTTTCCAACTTTGCAGTCTTCACCTCGAACTACCCTGATTAGGATTTCTCTGTGTGCAGCCTCTTCGGGACAGGCCGTCATCATTCATAACCATGTAAGTACACTGCAAGACATATCATTTCTTTGTTCTTATTTAATGTATGCCTCTGATTATAATAGGGGAAAAGTTCACCTGGAGTGGGAAATTCACCTAAACATGTTTTCAAGCTTAAACTTGATGAATTAATTGTAACAAATGTAATATGATCATGAGCAAACGGTTATTTGTGCCAGGTATGAAACAGTGAAGTTTATTGGGGATAGGAGGATAAGAACAGTACTTATGTTCATTTGTGTTTGCAGCAGTCTTTGGTTTCTTTATGCGTGTTTACTTGTTAGATACTTTCTGCCAAATCAGTCAGGCAGTTGTTACCCTTCATCAATCCCTAAAGTAGTATTTAGGAAAGTGTGACAATGTCAGGAGGAGTAGGGTCATGTTTAGCGTAAGTATTTGTTGCTCTACCGTCATAGAAGTATTGTCAAAGTACTGAAAGTCCTGCAATAATACAAATACAGAAAGTATTATTGGACAAGTATATCAGTGTATAATAACTAAGCACTTTTTTTGAAAAACACACCACGTAGTATATTCTAAATGTGGTGACCTTTAAACAGCATTGAAATGTTGTAGATAATCCAGGTGGTACTGATTGGTCTTTTATAGTCACAAGGTGAATGTAAAGTAACATATAACTGCAGCTAATGGATTGAAAAGTACAATATTTTACTGAGAGACTAACTAAAGTAACAGAAGATTGAACAAAACTGCACTGTACTGAAGTAAATGTACTCAGTTACTTCCCACCACTGTTGTTAGTATAATTATGAGGTGAAAGTTATGGTCCGCTACCTCGGCCTTTGCCACCTCCACGTCCTGGTGCAGGTTGAGCATCTCCAGCAGGGCTCTGGTGCCGCCTTTCCGCACCCCAATAATAATCGCTCCGGGCAACCGCTGCTGGGTGGCATTGTGGGAGGTAGAGGACGAGGAAGATGAAGAGGAAGAGGAGGAGGAAGAGGAAGAGGAGGAGGAGGAGGAGGAGGAAGAGGAGGAGGAAGAGGAGGAGGAGCTGGAAACCCCGCTGCGTAATCCCCTTAAGCACACAGAGAGCTGAGTCTGCAGCAGGAGAAGCATCAGCAGCGCTAGGATCACTGTCCACAGCATGGTGCCACACACACACACACACACACACACACACACACACACACACACACACACACACACACACACACACACACACACACACACACACACACACACACACACACACACACACACACACACACACACACACACACACACACACACAGGGGGTTAAGTGCACACACTCATGAAGCTCCCGCACTTGTAGGGTCCGTCAGCAGGGGCCCCCAGGAGGAAGCTGTTCAATTGGACAACCTATGAGACAAGAAAAGAGAAAAGGTTAAATGCAACATTTTTCATTATTTTCTTCTTCTCTTAAAACAAGCCGTAAAATCATAAAAAAATAAATATTAACATTTTGGACATTTATATTTGACCTTAAACTTTGAACCATGTCACTTATTTTTGATGTCATTGGATCCTCGTTAGCTCTTGTCATTAGCAATGTTCGAAAGAAGAAAATCAGAGTTGGAATAAACTCACAAATCAATAAGCCACAATTGTCCAAATGACCACGGAGCTTAAATAGATTCAGATATACTTAAAAACAAAGATTTCCTCATGAAGGCACGCAGACATGACAATCTCCATATCATGGTGTGAAGAAATGTCTTAAGAATAATTATATTAATGAATTATTTTCAAGAATTTCAACCGTAGAAACAAAAACTTTAAGTTATCAAATAAAGCAAATGAAGTCCAAACAGATGAGCACAAGACAAGATGCTTGTGTTTGGAAATGTTCCATCAAATTAAACTACACTAACAGATCTCATGAGGATGCACACACAGGTGTGAAAAACAGGTGCCTCCTGATCAAATACAAACAAAACCTTCTTCATGAGAAAAATACAAATGTGAAATGTTTCCCTTGAGGAGGGAAACACCGCCGGCATCACTCACAGATTTTAAGGGTGTGTCGTCCCAGACGGTTTCTTTCATCTCTCATACACGCTCACAATATATCTCCATGCATGCTCAACAGTTTCATAATCCCACATGTCTGAGACGACTCTACGATTCTACAAAGACCCAGCCGAAGGAATGATGGCTTCAGCCCAGAATATAGGGCTGTGATGTGATTATGGCCAGAAGATATTAAAATATGAATCTACATCTAAAGCACCCAGAGAGGGGATGCATTGAACATTAATGCTGTTATGAGGTTTAGCACCAACACCCCTCTGAGTTCTGCTGAAGCATTTTAGAGTATAGAAGAAAGTTGCAGTGAATGTCTGAATGCTGTGTCTTGGGTTTACTCTGTATTTTTTGGGGTTTCAACATTTTTCTTCAGTGTCAAAAAAACACATTTCACAGATGCAATAAACTAATCCTTTATTTAGCACTGTTTGGTTGCAGCTGAGCATCAAATGTCATCAGCTCCAACACATAACAAGGCCAAGAATTATGTTTATTCACAGCTTCTTCTTATACAATACTTTGCCCTTGAGCAAGGCAACCAGACCTCTGTGTGCCTCAACAGCACGGATCAGCTGCTTAGCCACAGAGCAGAGCTTTTCTTCACAGAGTGTTTTAAAGAATATCGCTGTGAAGAAAATAGCTTTTTTAGGATGTTTTGTGAAAAGCATTATATACATAATAATTGTTCAAATCCATACAAAAACCAAAGATACATTTAGAAGTTGTGGTTTCAAGTGGAGTTCATGTCATCTTGTGACGGGTGATTGCCTATGGTCTTATTTTCCCCCAATCGTTCACACAGGTTTAGACAAAAAAAGATTATAGTTTGGGTTTAAACAAGTACATTTTTGACAACCTGTGAATGAGACCAAGCTGGTTCCCAAACAATTCATTCCACATTAAGACCATGAAAATGAAGTTCCCGAGCTCTGGGTTAGCTAAATAATACATGTTTTATGGCAACACATAATTGGAAGTTAGCATGGGGCCCTGGAAAATTACTCAAATGTATCTTTATGTGTCAGAATTTTGAATTTGGGAACATAGGCACTTGGGAACACACATCAGAGTGTGAATATAATGAGAGCATTTTGTGTTTATTTTGTAGTCTTTGTCCGTCACACGTGCTAGCTTACTTTAGTTTTTCTTGTCTCTGTAGTGGGACCATTTTTGGGTAAGTGAAAATATTCATTCAAATATCTTAAATATTGTAATTTATGCTTATGCACAAACTTTCACTTCTTTTTTGGTTGTTATTTATGGACTCATCAAACACAGGCTCCAACTGCAGGTGTCTCTAATCACACTAACGAGTCTGTTGGTGTCTTCATTCACAGCTGTGCTTTTTCCTCTCAAGATGTTCTCTGTCCCAAAGGTTTAGGTGGTGGAACTGTGATAAGAGCTGGAGAGTGAATTAGGAAAAGGTACGAGTTTGACTTTATCCTACTTTTTATGTCATCCTTCATTGGGGACAAAACTGTTGATGGAATACTGGGAAATCCTGGCAGACAAAATCCCAAAGTGACTGAAAAGATGTGCAGAAACCACTGAGTTTGGTAGTTAGTTGCCATACATCTAAAACCGTAAATAGTTTGTTCATATCGCTTCTTAAAAAACGGCAATATCGCTGCATTGCATTCTGGGTGATTTTTCTCCTGCATGATGTAGAAAGATTCTTTTGTACAGTTTTTTTTAAAGGATTGAAAGAAAAACATGTTCTTGTGATATTTGTGAGAGCTCTGAAAGTGTTGTATTTTTTCAATGCTGGGTAGATAAAAACAAATAAGCCATACAAGTGCTCCTTAAATCTTGGAAGATGTCATTTACCAAGGAACTTTTTAACAATGTAAACCAATTATATTGTCTTTCTTTAACAGAATAGTCTGACGCAGTTGTTAGCACACAATAACCCTTCCCCTTGTTCTTGTGCCTTTCCTGTTATTGTTGTTATTGTGTTGAAACCGCCCTGATGAGACTGACTTATTAATTAGTGTGACAATGTTCTGGTTCAGAGGAGGAACCCTGTCTGGCGTTGTTCCCGTAGTGGAGTGCTAATTGCACCTTCAGGGAGCATCGCTGCACCCCCGACCTTCTGTGCCATCCCCTGGCTTGGCGACATTGTCGTCATCGATGTTGCAATCCTCTGCCATCCCTTGGTGAGTGTGGGGTTTGTTAGTGTTGGTGTTCTGGCCGTGGCACTACAGTGTTGCTGTCAGCAGGAAGCAGGGCAGGACTGGGACAATAAGTCAGGCCGGGAATTATACACCCAGCCAGGCCACTACCAGTTTTCTTTTGTGCCATTTTCCTGGATGTATTTGTCAATATTTATTGTCTATGATAGCCCTAAACTTTAAATCTACTACCCCCAGAATAAACATAAGGACATGCGTTACTATTTAAACAAATATTTGCAAATCTATTTAGGAACCTATCCGTGAACATGGAGTGGAGAGACTACACCCATATGAAACAGAACTGTATACATTTAAATAATCATAAAATCATAAGAGCATGGCCATAACCAATAACATACCATATCCAATATGAAAAAACATTGAAACTTGTTTATTTATTTGTTTTTGGTTCATGTATAGTTGTGAGTGTGTCTGGGCTCCTGAACCAGCCTCTCCTGTCTCCCCCCTCTCCTCCCTGCTCCTCTTTGAGGCAGAAGCAAAGACTAGTTTTCTCTCAACAAGTTTTTTAAGTTTATCTTACCTTTTTTCACCTAGTTAAAAACAATTTGTATTATTCATGCATATTTTACTTATCACTCCCCCTTCAAATGGAAATATGTGTTTACATAAATGGTGACCAAACCGTTTGAGACCCACAGAGAACTTAGACTAAGTTAACTATCTAAACACTCTAAAGTCCTTTACCTCACCTGAGCTGTAGTTATCTGTCTCTCAGTCTGACAGGAGAGGACTCTCCTCCACCTTGTTGACAGCTCATTATATCCATTAGCGCAGCTAGCTAGCACCAGATGCTAACAACAACAATACACGTAACCGGTGCGCGCGCTTTCTCTCTCGCTCGCTCGCGCCACACATACACACCCTCCCGAGCTTGAATGACACACAGAGACCAATCGAGGGCATTAGTGTATGATCTGTTTGAAAGTGGCCATGTCGGCAGGCCACATCATGTAGACAGCCAGTCACCCTCTGTGAGGCAGAGTCAGACCAACATTTGCGCAGCGTTATGTTCACAATACATACATAAAAAAAATAAAATCCTCAGGCCAGCAGCCCACTTAATAGGCAAGGCCATCGGGAAACCTCCCGGTCCTCCCGATGGCCAGTCCGGGCCTGGCAGGAAGGAGGATAAGATCTGACTCATTTAGAATTGAAGACCTAACACATCTTCTTGCCCTTCTTCAGCCTTATGTAGTTCACCATATTGATGTTATAAACATTGTTGAAATAAAATCAATTGATATGACACAGATTTTTACAGAGATAGATGAGAGCAGGGGTGGGGAACCTATTTCCTCTCAAGGGCCATTTCAATTTTTACAACATCCTCCGAGGGTCGTACTCGAACTGAACCTCTGCTTAAAAAGACTAAAATCACAGCCCATTCATTTCGCCTTTCTTTCATGCTGTGCAAAGAAAAAGCAACCTCTTAATCCAGATATGTTACCATGACTCGCGCATGCATGCATGCGCACTGTTACATTACATTACATTACATTACATTGCATTTAGCTGACGCTTTTGTCCAAAGCGACTTACAATAAGTACATTCGACCAGGAAGACACAACCTTGAAGAAAACAGAATCATATAAGTATATCAGGTTTCATAGAGCCAAACATTTCAAGTGCTACTCAACTGGCTTTAGGTAATCCAGTCCTTTATTGGTATAAAAGTGCTTCGTTAATCGTTCTAACGCTCGAAGTGGAGTCGAAAGAGATGAGTTTTCAGTTTGCGCCGGAAGATGTGCAAGCTATCTGCCGTCCTGATGTCAATGGGGAGCTCATTCCACCATCTTGGAGCCAGGATAGCACTGTTGTGGCATGAACACCAAAACAGAAAGATATGGACACAAGATGTGTGCAAATGTGTTAGTATCCTATCCATGTGAACATGATTTAAGTATGGGACGGACCTAATCTCCTCTAGGGGGGACCAGGGGCATGCTCCCCCGGGAAGACTTTTTTTAAATGTTGAAGTTAAAAGCATCAATCTGGTGTACTTTGAGAGCAAAATTAGGAGATCTATTGATACATCTCTCAACATCCATATGAAACAGAACTATAAGCAGATTTTCTCACATTTATTTATAAAGCACATTTAAAAACATTTAAAAACAACCCACATTGACCAAAGTGCTTATGGATATTTTACAAATCACTCCCCTTTTAAACTGTATTGTGTGGTTTTGTTGACGTTGAGATGGAGGCTATTTGGAACTTGCGCTTGTACATTTTTTATTTAAAAACTAGATTTACTGCCTCGCGGTTGTATGCCTCTGTCAGCCAAGTTACAGTTGACATCTATGTCCATCCAAACTCACCTATGTTATCTGGTTTGTCATTTGTGATATTTAGCTAATTATTTCTTGAGTTATTGCCAAAACCATGTTTAGTGAGATCACAGTGACCCTTTTTTGTCAACAAAAACCTAATCAGTTCAACCTCCTGTCCAAGTGTACATTTGTCCCAAAAGAAATTCCCTCAATATGGTCCTGAAATATCACATTGACAAGAATGGGATGGATCTGAGGTTATAGTGAGCCGGACATTTGACCTTTGACCACAGAGTTGCGTCCATATGAAAAAGACTCCAAATCAAGGCTAACTTCCTGTTTTTGTCCTGTTTTTTATTGTGAATAGAGCTGAAGGCTGTTTTTATCTCCTTTGTTTATTTTTTTTGCAAAGTCATGGTTTATCAGACATCAACAAAATTATGCTCTCTTCACACAATCAAAGTACCCAGTCAAACCCTGTCAAAGCACAGTGTCGACCAAAATGACTGTGACCCTTTAATTAGTCAGTGCCGCAAACCAAATACAGAGCTCAATTAAAATTCCATATGCTGCTTGGTGGCTTGTTGTCATCTTCTAACCTCCTCTTCATAGTGCTCTTATCTGGTCTGGCTTTCAGCTGCAGAGCTAAACCAATTCTCTGAGTATGGTGGATGTTTTCTTCAGACCAAGGAAACTCCCTGACTCATTTATTTCAATTGAAGACTGACCGATAAACACACTTTTGGGTAACAGTTCCTTTTTTTGTCCAGTTTTTATTTTCCTTTGATGAGATCATCTGGATTTGCAGTGGGTTCAAACCGGTTCAAACAAAGATGGTTAGAAAGAAGAATGAGAGAATGCGCCAAAAAACGTAATCTTATTGAGGTATGCAGTTGAAAAAATGTGTGGTGATTCTCACCGCTAGAGACCACTATCTGATTAGCAGGGTTTGTAAATGTGCACAGTTGGATGGAAATGGCACTGTTTTGGTATTTGCAGTGTCCAATAACAGTCTTGTACAATACACCAGACAACAATCTCCAGACTTATGAGCAGGCTGTGCATTCATATGCTATACCAGGTTTTTTACGAGACAGAGCAATTCAGTCTCTTAGTAATACGTTTAAAATACTTAACATGTGTTATACAATTTTCCTTTGTGGGAGAAAGTATATTTTCCAGTATGAGGATGAGCTACATAAATATACCACAAGTAAGCCCTTGAGGAGATAGACATTTCCATCCAGAGTCTAGCTTTAGGCAACACAAGCCCTCTGGTAAAGGTTAGGAAACATTTTTGTTTTTGGTTAAATGTTCAGTTAAATACATGTGTCAAATCACTATTGATTTTTATCAATATTTGACCAATATATCATCAGCCGGTAAAACAGCCAGTAAGGTGACTATAGCATTTTTCCTTTGCATTGTGTTGTTAGTAATGCCTTACATACACGCCTCATATACCGGAACTAGCTATACATATTTTACTTAAGTACTTCTTTGTGAATTCAACCACAAATGGCCTATATATGAACTCTGCCTATTGTGCTTAGCTGCTTGTAGCGAGCAGAAAGAACGTCAGATTCAGAACACCTGCAGTCATCATTTTGATGGGAAGAGGCTGTGTGTGTGTGTGTGTGTGTGTGTGTGTGTCACAGCCAGACACATGCCTTGAGTTAAGTGGTGGCGGAGTCCCTTGTGACTCCTCTGTGAGCTTGTATATTCCCCTGCTGTCAGCTCTGTTCACCTCCACCTTACCTAATGACCTTCCTCCATTACTCTCTCCTCTACTCTCCCCCCACCCTACCTCTCACTTTTCCTTGTCCTCTTCAACCCTCACCTTTTGTTCTCAGCCTGTTCCTGACTCTCTTTGTGAGTTGTTTGAATCCGTCCCTGTTTATCTGCTAACAAACCCTGGCACCATGCTAATGGGGATGCCCTGCAGCAGCCTCTCAGCTGTTCATAAATAAAACAGAAGAGCACCTTTTTGCCCTGAAATATTTTTGAGTGAATTAACTTTTAATCTTGACGAATTGGATACGAGACAGGATTTTGATTTAAATATGAGAAGCAGCTCTATGTACAAGTAGAATGTGTCTTTTGTTAATTTCCCCTGCTGCAAACACCTTTCTTGGAGATACATTGTCAGTAAGATTTGCACTTTTTGTTCAAATATGGCACAAGAAAAGGACTATAGAATGGAGAGTTGTCATTCTATCATTGTGGGTATAGTGTTTCTGATTTTAGTTTTCATGCAATTTTATTTTTGGAATAATTTGTTTTGCTCCATACATCACATTACATTGTTTTTCTAAATCAGATGTGTTACAGATGATTTGAATGTCTGCACACAAATTAAAACTAGCTGCATTTCAGGATTGTAAAGGATTATGGGGATCTTCTGCCAGTTCTTTTTGCGTAAGCCACACAAAATAAAAACAAAATGGCCAACTTCATTAGCACCGCTTAACGGCTGGACAGCTCTTTTATCATCACCATATGAGCTCAGTTGGCCTCTTAGCCCTGCTCAATGAGGCTCACATGAGTCATTGCAAGTCCTTGTCTTCCCCCCCTTGTGATTCACATTAGCGGGACGGGATAAATGGAGAACAAACAACAACAACAACAAAACGATGCCTGGATTTTCGATGATGCGTGCATTCTCCATATTGACAAACACAAGTATCTTGCCAGCCTGGAAACGATGGATATGGGGAGCAAAATGAGGATAGGGGAGGGTGGGGTGTAATTATCTGTGAAAGGCAGATGCTGCGTATCGGGAGAGTCTGTATCTTAAAAGTTGTGTGTGTGTGTCATTTCATCTGCATGTGTGCAGTGTCTTTGCTTTTTGTATGAGCATGCAGCATGCGACTGTCTCCAAACCAGACCCTTGGAAATATCTTTTTACTGAACGGTGGTATTTGGCAGGGTGGGGGAAGGATTATCCTGTACAGCGAGATGGAGGGTGGCAAGAAGGGAGGAGATGGGCGGAAGGCAGGCAGGATGTGTGTGTGTGTGCGTGTGTGTGTGTGTGTGTGTGTGTGTGTGTGTGTGTGTGTGTGTGTGTGTGTGTGTGTGTGAGGCAGAAAGAAGATTGTTCTGGGTGGGGGGTGGCGTGGTAAAACGCTTTGGATTGCCAAGCCTGTCATATCACCTGGGCTGTGAGAGTCAGATAAATCTCTCTGTCTGCTTTCTATTCTTTCTTCATACATTCATATCCCGTCTCATCCATCTCCCTTTAACACTCTGGACTCCTTCCCTTTCCTTTATTTTCTGGGTCTCACCTTCATTTATTACACCGTTTGTTTTTCTCTACCCGCAAACTTCCACCATGCCACACTTTTATCAGTTTTATGTGTTCATATACCTTCCCCCGGCCTGTTCCTGCTCCACCAATCGCACATGCTGATTAGGGCACACACTTATCTCATCTTCTGCCTATCTTGCCTCTGAATAAAAACCAAATATAACAAGACTGGTCCTTTTTCCCATTCCGTTTCCATTACCCGCCCGGAGAGTACTCGGCCAACACTCCTAGGGGGGTCTGTATTCAAAATAGATGAAGCCATCTGAGAATCAGTCATGCTCCTCATTGGGACGACTGCTGCCGTTCTTCTTGTGTTCGTCATGTATTGCACCGAAGACAAGGCGGACAATGAACGTTCGAGGAGTTATATTTGAAGATGTATGATACTAGTCCAGTTTCCTCTTTTTTTCCCATGACAAGATGTTACAAATATCAGTTTAAGCCCAATACAACGTTCTGTCTGCTGCCAGGTCTTTCAAAGTTCATAGGGTAGATAAAAGAAACATAAGATGTGGATGAGAGAGAGAAAACAACTCCCCCATTTCTGTTGAGGTCAAGCAGTTTGGCCTCTTGTAGGCACTCTGTCTATCTGTGTCAGGAGTTGGAGGCACCCTGCACCAGGTACTGGCTCAGGATGTGCTTGGTTATCAGCACGAGGAGGAGATTTGATCTTTTTATAAGGGATTAAGAGTGAAGAAGAAGACATAAAGAGGACTAATAAAGATACTGACAAGAGCCTCTTCCTCTATAGCTACGAAAAGTGTTTGTAGTATTATTTATATCAAGATTATTTCCATGGTGACCATTGAGGCAATCAGCCCACAATGTATTAACATGTTAAATGGTGGTGCAATAGTGTCAATAGCAGCTCATATAACACACATCAACACATGTCATTTCTCTTTATCTACAGTTTCTTTTTAAAGATAAATTGTTTTACTAAAACGATGTGTATAACAAAGCAGTATTTTGCATCTACTAGCTGTCAAGTGAACCAAATATAAGCACTGTAAACATAGTGTTTATCTGATAAGGAATAAAGACCAGGATTAGCTAGCCTCCGAGTTTATGTGCAAAATGGCGGATTAGCATTATAAAAACAAACCACATTGATCTAGTTACTTTACAAATACAGATGATTCACACAAAGGACCTCCATGGTGGCTGGCAGACAGATAGGGGACGTCTGGTGCCTGCTAAAAGCCTCTCCAAACGTTGTGTCAATTTGATAATGTCTTTATGTGTTGCCTTCTCTCTCGCTCTGACCTTTGCTGAGGTCTGTCCGTCTTTTACCCATCAGCGCCCTGCTGGTTTTCAAATTAGACCCTTTAGAAGAAAAAAAAATCACTCTGGGCAGCAAAGCAGCCCACACCCACCGCCCTTTCACCCCCTCATCATCGTATTCACTCATACATGCATAACAGCCAGATACCCCCTTCCCCCTCTTCCTCCCTCCTCCCTCGCATCTTCAGCCGCGCACGCTCCAAGATCTGGGTCAACCGTATCAAACACCAAAATGCCTACCCCTCTCTAGTGTGTGTATTGTGTGTGTGTGTGTGTGGGGGGGGGGGTGCTGGAGGTAAAGTGGGGCTTCTAAAGTACTGTTGTTTTATGATGAAGTGCTCAGGGGGGTGTGTGATTAGGAAATCCAGTTTTATCAAGGGAATCTTTGTGTGTCAGTGTGTGTGTACATGCATAAAAAATGTGTGTGACAAATAGAAAATCTACGCACGCTGAGTGTGTGTGTGTGTGTGTGTGTTTGCAATGATTATTAGACGAGAGTCTGGGCATACAATCTACTGTGTGTGGGTGTGTGTGTGTGCTTTTATTTGACCCACCTGGCACAGGGCCCAGCACATGCCATTTCGTTTTAAGGTGGTGAGAGAGAGTGAAGCAGTCTGGTAATGCTTGGTCATCTCCTGAGTCAGTTACATCATGGAGCCATCTTTCTCCTTCTGTTTTACCTTTTGTAATTCATGTCTTCCTTAATCTCTTTTTTGTGTGCCTTTCTTCTTCTTGTAAAAGTAGTGTACCCACTGTTTGAAGTTGAAATTCAGTTATTATAAAGAATTAATAACACAATTAACAACCTGGCTTCAGTCTTTAAGAAAGACAAACACTGCACAACTTTACACCAAGGTTTCAAACTCTTGTGTACTTTGGCATTCAAAGGCATATGGGAGTAATTTCTCAGTATGCAGGTTGTGCATTTCATAGAATTTCAAAATCAAGAATACCTGTATTTATTTTTGAGTGTATTAGAGAATATTGACTACTATGTGGCGATCTAAAATGAATGTTTGCTGTAGTGTCACAAATCATATTTTTACAATATCACCTTAACAATATATTTACCAATATATTTTAGCAAAGTAATCAATCCAGGAACGTATATCCCTTCTGTGCTTCGTACAGCCCTTTATGAGAGAAGATATTTACAGAAACTAAGATCTCATTTCTTGATCCCTTTTTTTTTGTATTAATCAAATTACCCACCAACCAAAGTAAAACAAAAAGGTGTTAAGTAGTAGTGGTTTTGAGAGGTTTTGGTAATAAACAAAGAAAATTAACAAGTACAAAACAAAAATGTGTGTAAAATGCGGTGGAGGTGATATCTCCGACGATAACACTTCACTTCACGATCACTTTACTACAGCTTCACAAAGCTCACACTGTGCTTGGTTCACACCCCTGTGCCCATCTCTCTGCCAGAACAGGCACACACACACACACACACACACACACACACACACACACACACACACACACACACACACACACACACACACACACACACACAGACATAACATATGTGGTGTCTCTCACAGTCAAATTGGCCCTGACAGCTTGGCCTGACAGTGAGGAAAGACTGACCCGTCAGAGTGGATTTAACCCGACTGTCACTGAGTGATGGGACACTGAGGGGGGCAGGAGACTCTCTCTCTCTGTGTGTGTGTGTGTGTGTGTGTGTGTGTGTGTGTGTGTGTGTGTGTGTGTGTGTGTGTGTGTGTGTGTGTGTGTGTGTGTGGTAATTTGCGGGGATGGGAGGATTAGTGTGCGTCCCTCTTGGCACATCTGCAAGGTCAGCAGCTTTTCTTTTTTGGGTTAATTCAGCGTTGTTTGCTGTACATTATAAGTGTCATACTTGTGTACACATGGGCGTCTGGAACGAGGGCAACAGATGGGGGCGGGCAAGTTGTGTCTGGTCAATATCATCACGGGCCAGCGAGCCCAAATATGATCTGAGCCCTTAACCGCATTTTTCTGGATTATACGCTGTACGTGCAGAAGGAACTCAAAACAAAACAGAGAGTGAAATAGGGCAAAAAAGCAGATGGTGTTTTTGTAAAATGAGGAGGATTTGAGGGATGGAGGAAGAACAGTGGAAGGAAAGAGACAGAGAAAAATAAATGATGTACTAGCGTCATCAGGTGTGTTTGGGCTCCTGCTGCTAGCTTACCATGGCAACTATTGTTATGATCCCTCTCACCTGGACAGTACACCCCAGGGACCGAAGAGTGTTAAAGCCAGGAGGTTTTAGAAGGGATGGAAAAAGAGAGAGTAAGAGTGAGAGTGAGAGAATCAGGGTGGTGGTGGTTACAGATGATGCCACAGTTGGTGTGGTGTTCAGGCCAAACGGAGCCCTGCGGCGATAGTAATAAACCAAACCGGCTGCCGGTGGCTTTGATGGCCAACATGGACAATTAGTCTGATTGGTGTCCCAACTGTTCAGCCTTAAAGTCAACACAGGCTCACAGAGAGAAACAGATACCCCAGATAGCAGCTATATTTAGGTTTTTAAAAGCTGCACTGTCGATATCTTTCTTTTCAAACACTCCAGTCTTACTGGTTTCATTCACACATTTGACATTATGTAAAGTAATAAGGGATTATGTCCCAAATAAGCCATAGTAACTGTAGCTCTAGTGAAAAAATACATTGTGCAAACACAGGAAGTGATAGACTGAAATATGACAATGATTTAAAAGTTGACATTTTGCTTTACTTCAGCAGAAGTAACCTCTGTGTGGGGCAAATGGAAATGAGTAGACAAACATGTCAGAGGACTGATGGTGTCTTTCAGCGCTTTGCCTTCAATGTTAGAATCTGCTGCTCAGGCAGGTGAGGTTAACCCAGCAGAATCCAGCTGTCAGACAGCTGCATGTTTGTGCGTTCATGTCAAATTTCCAATCATGAGTTTAAAAAAATGAATATAGAGCAACGAGTGAGTCCTGAATCATCAGAGGGGTCATTTCTTACAAAGTTGTATTGGGATGGTTAAGAGAATGTGCAGTTTAGTGGCAAGATGTCAATAAACAGAGATCCTTAACGTTGAAATCACAGTAAATGATTACCAAATGTGTTCCCTCTAATGTATGTACACACACACACACACACACACACACACACACACACACACACACACACACACACACACACACACACACACACACACACACACACACACACACACACACACACACACACACACACACACACACACACACACACACAAGGTGCCTAGCATGGGGTGCCTAGCATGGGGTGGTCTTGAGTCGTTTCTACAAATGAAATATGTTCCCTCTAATGTATTTGTTTACCCTCTAATGTATTTGTTTACCCTCTAATGTATTTGTTTACCAGTTATTGTTATGTTCAGTGTCAGCGTTCTAAGACAAGTGCTCCGGTAAACCCATTGTACTGTATATACCGACAAGAAATTGTATTCAAAAAGGTACTCAAGAACACAGTCGAGCATTCAGCAAACTCAGGTAATGGTGGAGAGCAAACCAGAGCTAAAAGTGGAGGGAGTATTGGACTTATCCGGACAGCTGATGTGATGGATGTGTAATTTGACAAGTATGTTAGCATTGTAGCATTGTGGAGTGGAGTCAGGCAGTGGGTACAAATTAGGCAGAAAATCAGACTCACAGGGGGAGACGTAGGTGCAAATGCAAGCGCATGTATTTACACGCACATACAGGATATTGTGAAGTTGTTGGACAAATTACACTCTAATCATCCTGTTTGTAGCTATTTTCACAGAGCTCCGCTGGTGGTGCATCCTTTCTTTCTCTCTTTGAGCTCAGTATCCCACTGAGTCTCTAGACTGGTTTACACACGCACGCACGCACGCACGCACACACTTACAGCAAATGACATGAGGTGCCTAGCATGGGGTGGTCTTGATTGACCAAGCACTTTATGACACTTGAATGGCTTTATTTCCTTCATACTTAACCCCCACACCCCACCTCATTCCTCCCTGTCACACCACAACACACACAGTCCCCAGGACAGTCGTTTCTGCAAATGAAAAGAATGAGAGACATCACTAACCACACACACACACACACACACACACACACACACACACACACACACACCACACACACACACACACACACACACACACACACACACACACACACACACACACAGACACACACACACACACACACACACACACACACACACACACACACACAGACACACACACACACACACGTGATGTTACCCCCCTCTTACTGTCTGGTATCCATCAAGGTCACCCCGCAAATCTAAAGCTCTGCTCCTCCCTCTGGAGTTTTTGTTTGCCCTCCATGACCTCCCTGTGAAATGTTTCCTTACATTTTGGAAGCGGGCCAGCAGCGTGTCTAATGACTGTGTTACTGTACAGAGGAGGTCGATATGGGAGATTGGGTTGATTGATCTTAATTGACCGGACAGCAGGAGGCGAGGGGGCGGTGGAGGTGCAGACTATCAATAGGATGGGACTAGGGTTTTACTTTTAGGAGAGTTTTGGGCTGCTGTTCAAAAAGAGATGTTTTGCTTCAGCCGTAATGCAGATCTTAGGCAGCATGGAATTTGCAAATTGTTGCTCCTCTTACTACTATTCTCTACAAACGTACACATTTCCAGTACTTTGATATATATTATCAACTACACTATTATCTCTCGGTCAAGTCTCTCTATATTCTCTCAGTATTTCACTCAGGTTAAGTGATGATGTGCATTGAGAGTTGGATGATCATCTCTCAGCCTGAAACCTTTGGCTGGAGCCCAGTGTGTTGACATAAATCTAATCCTGCTGTTGTGCCCTTGAGCCAAACAGTGAAACCCAGCCAGCCACAGGACAGCTGCTCTGTCGCTGACCTCTGAGCTCCGTGTGCAGGATAGTACGTGAAAGGAAAATCACAAATCCCAAAATAAAATAAAAAACGAAATACTATAGGCAAACAATCCAGAGCCAATTTAACCCCAAAATTGTAAATGAACTTCTCTATATGTCATTGTGGTCGAAATGCTTTTGAGTTGATGGCCTTCGTGATTTCTGTGTGCTTAACCTAAAATATGTCTGCTTAACAATGATAACTGGGCTTGAGAATTTATATTTGACCTTACCGTGCAACATTAGCACAGCCTTCAACATCTACAGCAGTAACATTAATGCATCATTTTGGAATAAGCAGCTTAAGATACGACGTTGTGAATAAGTCTTCTAAAATGTGGGTTAAAGACAAGATGTAAGATTCCCTCACTCTCTGGGGTTATGAAGTAACAGTTTGGTGTTGCTGTCCACGCCTGCAGGTCTTGGCCAGAACACAGGGTGGGACCATAATAACACACTTCCTCCATCTGCCACCCACTAGGAGTCTGTGTCACCTCATAGAGGCTGAGGTCTGACGGCCCCAACAGTGTACGTGTGTGTGTGTGTGAGTGTGCTTGTGTGTGTATGTGCATTTCCCTGCTAAGCTGGAGTCACTTCACCCTTCACCAATCAATCTTCACCCTGACAC
The DNA here is from genome assembly GCF_902827175.1 of Gymnodraco acuticeps. Lineage (NCBI taxonomy): Eukaryota > Metazoa > Chordata > Actinopteri > Perciformes > Bathydraconidae > Gymnodraco > Gymnodraco acuticeps. Next base: position 150,451 of record NW_022990125.1, on the reverse strand, counting down.
TGGCCGGTTTGATTCAACCCCCCCAAGGTTATTAACACTGTTGAATGACCTTCCTCTAGCAGCACTGCATCATCACCCCGGCATCTAACTCTTGACTGCCGGCCGAAAGGCAACCTTTTAACACGAGTAAAGACAAAATGTGCATTCTGATAAGACAAACCATGATGTTGCTTTATTATCTGTCTAATTCGATTTTTCGGTGCCGTTACTTGTGGATTTGATTCCTTTTTAGCGACCGATTCACCAAACTCTGACGTCAAAGTGCCTCTCAAATACCTGAATGGATCAACAAGAGTACGTGTCTTTAAAGCTAAATATAAACTTGAGTAAAAAGAGCATATTGTTTATTGATAGGTTACACATTTTCAAGAGGATGCTCATTTACAAACAAGCATTTAACATGTACACAAACATTTACAACTCATTTTGAAATTAAACTAGCACCAACTTGCAAAGGTTGTTAGGTGAAATATTTCAGCTAGTACGATAAACGAAATTGATATTTGTGCATTCTGAATGACATAAAATAGATCCGAAGTTACGTGATATTTATCTGTCAGTAATACGAAAGTGAACAAGTTCCTGCAGATGATGTGGCTCTCCCTTTTAGGCCTGCAGTCATTTCCGTGAGCGTAGATGTTAAATGATATTTCACTTGGATCAAAACTGTTAGGTAACGGATGAGGCCAGATCATTCAGCACGCTATGATGAAACTGAGAGGAGTCAATCGTAAAAATGTCACTTAAAGTGTTTGATTGTCGAAAGTCTGAAGATGACTGTCATGTAAGTGCATTGCTTGCGTTTGTGTGTCTAAAAGTTTGTGTGTGAGACGTTAATGGAGTCCATGGCTGCCCTGTTAGACCTGACGACCGTTCAGCAGAGCGCACTGAGAATACTGCTGCCTCTTTTAATGCCGGCATGAAGATATTTGGAGATGTCTTCAAGATATTATCAGTCAGACACGAACTGCTCTCTCACACCAACACACACACAATCACTCATGGGCATGTCATGCTTGTTCACACTAGTTCGCCAAATGTAGTCATTTTGAGAGCATGTCAAAGTGACTGATGGTGTGTGTGTGTGTGTGTGTGTGTGTGTGTGTGTGTGTGTGTGTGTGTGTGTGTGTGTGTTTGCTTCAGTGCGCTTCAGAGGACGTATGCACTCTGCTCATAAATAAGGGCCATGCATTATTCAGGGGTGCTCCTCCAGCTAATGTGCCTTAATGTGCCCAAACAGCCATAATGTACTCTTCTATCAAGGTGGCAGAGACCCCCTCACACACACACACGCGCGCACACACATGTCAAACCCCTAGATTTGATGCAATGTCTTTGTCAGTGTCGCTCTCAGCCTCTTATCTCCAATCGTCCAATGTCCCTAATTTTCGCCCACAAAAATATCCATTTTGCTTTTGATCCAAATTGCTCTGGCTCACGCTTTCTCGCCATGTTTCCATTGAACTAAAGTACATTTTGGAATTAATAATGGATTGGATAACTATTTGTAAAACATGTGTTGCTTGTAGTGACCCCACTTATTGCCTGATTCAGCAGATATAGAGAGTTTCATAGCAACTTTAGCTCATAGTTTTAGTATTCCTGTCCCCAACGTTACTCTTTTGGGTCGCTCTCACCTCTCTCAAAGTGTTGTTTAAAGCAAAAACACACCAAAGTAGTAAAGTGAAACATTTGAAAGAAAAAGAGCCAGATATTTCCCTCAGGAGTGGGTAGAGACCAAAAACAGCTAAAAAAGAGCAATGAAATTTGGATTACATTTCTTAGAGTGGCCGGAAACTAGGCTCCAAATTAGTAGTAGGCTATATTCAAAATATATTTAATTTTGTAAACAAGGCACTGATATCTAACAACATAATGTAAACTAAAAATAAAAAATATATGTGCATGCGTTCACACCTTGTTTTTAAATCTAAAAGATTTTAAAGGATAAATAATGTACCACAGAATTTCTCTTTTTTCAAGTAAGATGATTTTGTTTGAGCTTTTCTATTGCATCGTAGGTTTCTGTGGGTCTGACCTTGAACGTTGTAGTCACTGTTCATGCTACCTTTGCGGCCCTTCTTCTATTTATTGAAAAAGCCACAAAACTAACTGTAAAACAGATGATCTTCCTAAGGACGCCATGTACTTCTTTCTAACAGTATCACAGATTGAACATTATTGACAAGTACAGAATGTAATGGTTATCTATCATGAGCTCATTCTTTATGAGACTCGCTGCATCTTGATGTATCATTAACCTCTCACATGACACAGATTGCTCACAGTTTGTTTTGACACACACACACACACACACACACACACACACACACACACACACACACACACACACACACACACACACACACACACACACACACACACACACACACACACACACACACACACACACACACACACACACACAGAGAGAGAGAGCAGACAATAGGCTTGTTTGAGATGAGCGAGACCGACGCAGACCTGCGCAATTGCGATCACCGTCTTGCAGCTAGTGCGTTGGATGATGGTTAGTCATTTTGTCCGACTTGCTCTGGAGGCTCGCCTACATGAGACGTTGAAATCTCGCGGGACAAAGACGCCGGCAGCCTTGAGAGCGAGGCGGCGCAGTTTCTCTCCACGAGCTGCAGAAGCGAAATGCTTGATGGGAAACCAACGAGTCGCATCCGCATGGTATTTCGAGCTGAGCGCTGAAATTAATATCTATAAATATTATACTATACTTGCACTGCTTACCATTTTCATACTTTATATATCTTAGCATATTCATACACACTGTTCAGACTGCTCATACTGCTCATAGGCTACTGTGTATATCTTCTAGTGTATGCATACCCCTCACTGTTTATTCATCATTCATTTCATTCTATATTTTATTCTGTAGATTGTGAACATTACTTTTCACTTTGCTGCTTTTTGCACTCCTGAAGGGGGCGCACGTGAGCCCACAGGTTCTTGTTGCTACTGTTATTCTACGTAGACGCAAACAACAAGCTAGACTTTTGAAACTACAGGAAGATAAGGAGGACTTTTACAAAAAAGTAATAGAGATTGTTGTCCAGAAGGATAGCATGGACTTCATCTTCAAGTCAAGGTAAGACCCCAATTGTAATGAAAATGGGTTCTTACTAAGAAAGAACAATCCAATATTTAGATTTTTTTTTGTTGAACGGTCTGTTTAAAATGAATCGAAATATCAGACTAAAAAAGCTTTTGAAAATAACCGAACATTTCGATTAAGGTCAAAATATAATATTTGTAAATCTGACTGAAAGAGTCAGTGCCTCACCAGCCATGAACCTCACACCGCACGTCACTGTTCGTTTCTGAAGGAAGTGACTTGGAAGTACGCGACTACCAAGCCAGTATCCTCGCGAAACGTCAAAAACACTGTTTCTGTCAAGGTGCAAAAAGTAATTTCTTCAGATTGCTTGCGTCACTAAAGTAAAGGAACAAGTGCGTAACAAAACTAAGAAGTGCTCTTGTGCATTAGCACCCACGACACTATACACTCTTTGTTAGATTTCCTCCTAAAGCAATTTCCTTCTGCTTTCACCTCATATCTCACTCTGCCTCTGATTTTGTATACACCCAGCGCATGGTTGAACGCACACACACAAAAAAGACCTCCTCAACTTCATCTACAAAGATGAGTGAACCTTTCACTTCCCCATTCTTTCTCCACATGTCAGCCTTTGTGACTAAAAGCCCAAACATCAATTCTTCTTCTATATAAATTCTTCTTCTTCTTCTTCATTATAACTTACGTATTGCCAGGTGAAAGGTAAACAAACAAGCCTCTGGAGCGCATGTGGTTTTATGAACGTGTAACACAGAGAGAGAGAGAGAGAGAGAGAGAGAGATTTCAAGAACTTGCAGAGAGTGAGGGGAGATAGACTCTGCCCACTGATACTGTACAGGTACCCCTACCCTGCAGCATGAGATGAGACTTTACACTGTGTTCTAATTGATGTTTGCGTTTCACTTTGTGTAAACATTGGCAGTGATTTACACAGTGGGTGGCTTTTTAAATACAGATAAGCTGTGATTGAATGGATGAGATAAAATAAAAGTCTTACCTTATTGATGGTTTACAAAATGTGTCTTTATCTTTTCTTCTTCAGCTTCTATTACTTCTTCTTCTCTTCACCAGTGTCCTTCCTTCCTCTCGTCAGTTAGGCTTCAGCTCCCCGGGTGTTGCTGAAGAGGTGTGTGTTGAATGTCTGCGCGCGTGTGTTCGAGTGAGGTGTGGAGAAAGTGTGTGTGAAAGCTGGTAAGACAGCGTCTCTGCTTTGTGCTGCCGACCTCGGTGAGCGTGTTGTTGCAACTGAGTGACTGTGAGAGAGGGAGGGAGTGTGTGTGTGTGTGTGTGTGTGTGTGTGTGTGTGTGTGTGTGTGTGTGTGTGTGTGTGTGGGGGAGAGAGAGACAGAGAGGGAGAGATTAGTTCACACACAAACACATCTCCGCCTCTGGGAAACACCCCACTCCCTCTCCTCCTTTTCCCCTTCTTGTCTTTTTCTTTCACATCAGGGTCCTTCATTTCCGTTCACCTTAAAGGACTCTTGGAGCAAAATACATTTCTCTGCTCCCATTGGGTTCTCGCTGATCTTCTTGCCTGATTCTCAGTTTTAACCTCCTCATTTGTTTTCTGTCCTCCTCATATTTTCCCCATTTGTTTTGTAGTTGCGAGTCCCCTGAATCATAAATAAGTTAAAGAGAGCTGGCACAAAACGGCACAAAGGAAACAAAACAACCCAAATATCTCTGATAGGCTTCTCTTTCTCTCGCTCTCACTGTGAGCTGTTGCTTTTCGTATGTTTCCATAATGGTGGTCACGTATTATCAATCAATCAATCAATGTTTATTTATATAGCCCAATATCACAAATGTTACATTTGTCTCAGTGGACTTTACAGTTTGTACAAAATATCAGTATGACAATACGACACCCTCTGTCCTTAGACCCTCACATCGTACAAGGAAAAACTTCCGGAGAAAACCCACAGTTTAAAGGGAAAAATGAGAGAAACCTCAGGGAGAGCAACAGAGGAGGGATCCCTCTCCCAGGACGGACAGACGTGCAATAGATGCCGTGTGTATTATCTTTTTGCCCTTCTTTATGTTTTTCCTGCCTTGGAATTTAATACATTTCATTGATTGGCAATAGGTGGGAGTGGATGGATTCTTTGCACTTTTCAAATCATTTCAGGGTCACACTAATTGTTCGTTCATTGAATGAAGTAAACAATTAGCTTTTACTAGATTTAAAGGTCTGATTAGATATGGAAAGTACTTGTACATGTGATTTTAGCAACATGACTAATGATAGCAGTCCACCTAACGTTATGCCCCAGAGCAAGGCACAACTTTAGAAATCCCAAAGAAACTACAAACCCTGATCTGACTGCTATGGTAAAGGCAGGGTAAAACAGGGTTACCTATTGATCCAGAGTAGTAAAAAAAAAAAAAAAAGATCGGTCCCATTCAAGCCCTTGCCGAATGAGTTGCTGATTAAGCGTATCACCACCAGGGTTAGCTTTCTGAATGTTGCAGTTCAATGAAGATGTGGTGTCTGGAGTCTTTGGCAAACTTCCCACACCGGAACCGTCATGCCTGCAGGTGAACTTGTTTTACCTCCCACCCTACGCAGCTTTGCAAGTCTCCCATACATTTTCCCTCTTTAAAGGTTTCTCTGAACTTAACTTCACTATGGCCTGGTGGATACCAACATGTACCCTCTCTCAAAAGCGTAGCTCAAAACTCTCACGTTCCTTTCGACCTATCCAACCTAACCTTTAAAATGTTAAGGTCAAGGCCTATCCATATAAAAAAAAGATTTTAAAAGAAAAATAAACCTCTGTTAAAGTGGACCTATCATTCTATATTTGAAAAATATATTGTAGGGCCATACCTATACAAAACATGTCTGTGAAGTTTTATTTTCAAAATACCGAACAGTTCACCCATTGTAGCCATGCCTCATACTGCTCAAACCCCTCTTTTGCAGCCCTGTTAGAGAAACGCGGATCTTGGGTCCTTAGCTTGAAAAAAAAACAAATTAACAGATTTGGGTACGGAGGAAAAGAGAGGGTTTTATTTTCTGACGCTGCGTGAGTTCCCCGACGCACCAGGGACACATATTTATGTATAAAAGACATCACAAAGTGCATTTTGCATGATAGGTCCCCTTTAAACAAGATGAGTCAACTTGCTGCAATATAATCAAGATAAAACTAAATGACCTGGGATACAAGACAAGTTGTTTGGGAAAAGGATAACAAGAGACTTGAAGGACGCAAGTACAGAAAGGAAATGACTACATTAAAAAGGGCTTTTTGGAACGCATTTACTATGCAAATCAAAACCTGAACATGAGTGAAAAGGCTGACTGCCTGAGTGAACACTGACAGGTTATAGGAATATACAGCACTCAAGTAACCTTGAGGAGACCGCCGATCAGTTTTGTTTAAGCCCATCTCAGCGATTACAGAATTTAGCTTCAGCCTGCTAATCGGCTCTAGATCCACATTAAACTGCTCCTCAGGGGGCTGAGCAGAGGGGGTGTTTCTATTTGGACTCTCTGGTAGAGTATTTCTGAACATATTGATTTTAAATTATAACAATGACTACGGGTTGAACATACTGACCTACAGCTTTAACTCAAGTGTGTTTACATGCGCATGATATCTGGGGATTATAACCCCCTTTCATGCAGAACACCCAAGGGTAAGAACGGCTACGAGTCTTATCCACACAAAAAACGATCTAAACTTCTACAGCTGAAAATAAGTTATTTAATCTCATATTCAACCCTGCTTTACTAACAATACCTTTTTATACAGAGCATAACAAATATCTCCCAGCAATTTTTTTTATTGTATTTGTCCTATCTACTGCCTGCTACCGAAGCACTATAAACATTTTTAAAGAGGACATATTATGCTCATTTTCAGGTTCATATTTGTATTTTGTGCCTCTACTGTGACATGTTTACAGGCTTTAATGTTCAAAAAGGTCTTTCTTTTTCTCATACTGCCTGTGCTGTGGCTGCACGACAATCAAACCTAAATAACACATTACAGGAAAGAGAAAACCCTAAAGCAAAATAGGGCGCCTTTAAGGCACGTTTCGGCAAGTGAAAGCGCTTGATCACCTGCTTTCTTGGGGGGCATCTTACTTAGTTTTTCTTTCATTTTACCTTTCAAAATGTGCATAAAAGCATGTCACTGTACAACACACTCTCACTCCATAATCGTCCAGGAGCAACGTTTGATCAGGGTCCCGTGGCGTGCAGTTGTGACGCGCCTAGGCTCCTTCAGCTTCATAAAGGGACGCAAATAGCTTTCAACTGATTGCAATGTATTTCCATCTGCGGCGGGATTTGACGCTCATGGAAGCACAGCATTCGTTTGTGTCGGCTGACCTTAAAGGCAATGTGAGCGTCCATTCCCATTGGATAACGGAGAATTGTACACCCGGAAGTAAGTATTCCCCTTACTGTTGATTGATTTTACAGTGATATCTGCACTACTCATCGACTAAAAAACACCAGATTATCCTTGTTAATTACACAACATTGATTGGTTTAAATTGTGTGCAATGCTTTTGTATTTTTCCCTTTCGATTCGGAGAAACAAATATTTTTTCCGAGTAAAGGATGGCAGAAGACACTACCCAGAATCCCCAGCTATCGTTTAGGACTACACCATGTGCTCTGTTTGACAAACCCATAGACTGTATATATAAATGGACGTAGGGTCCGTGACGTCACCCATAGGATTCTGCAGAGTTGCCGAGAAGCCCTTAGTAGGCGGAGTCGGCCACTAACGGCTCGACGGTGTCGTCAGAGTCTAACTCCCGCCTTCTCCCGCCTTCTCCAAATAAGGGCAAAGAGGCGGAGCCGAGGCGGGACAGGGCGGGACAGGGCGGGACCTGCTGCCAACGAGCGTGACTTCGAGTCCTAGCTCAGGCTAAGAAGCTAAGCTAACATGCTCTCAGTATCAATCGAATGTAAAACATGATTGATGAAAGTAGTAAATCGGTCAGATTTGACCCGAAGACAACAGGAGGGTTAATGCCATATTCACTTAGTAACGCATGAACAACTTTTACAAATATTTCTATATAGTCTGTGTTGGTAAATGTCATCTAGGTTGCACATTTCCTGCTGAAATACATGCATACCAAGTCACTGCGTGGCACTTTGGTTTTGATAAAACAGTGTAATTCCACTATATAAACGTTACATTCATAATCAAACGAGACAATCTGCAAGATAATTAGCTATTTGGTATTATTCTTAATGCTTGTCATTCACACGTTAATAAAATAAAATAAGTACCGATACATAGCAGAATAATTGTGGCGGTGTTCAGCTTAATAAGCCTTGCTCAACATCATTTATTTAGCTAATACTACAGCGGGCTGCAGGCGAACCAAGTCCGCGTTACGATGCATTCCTTGATCTCCAGTTATAACGCCGGACTCCGCCGCTGGCCGAAACTAACGGAGCCCCAGGGTGCTAGCTACGGCCGCCGGGACGCGCTAGCGAGCTAGCACCCTGCAGCCCCGTTAGCTTCGGCGGCGTGGACTCCGGCGGCCCACCCCTTTTAACATTTGCTCCTGTTTAGCATTATGGGCGTCATAGCCATATAGTATAAAAGTCTTACCCAAGGCTGAATCATAAACTAAACTGTATATATGTATAAAGGGTTACGTCCTTAGCTGGCTAATAAGCTACATAACAGGCTAAGCTAACAAGCACACAAACACCTGCTAACGGGGTTAACATGTATAATATTATCATTTTACTCACCGAAAAAAGCTGAAAGTAGACTTCTTGGAAGATCTGTTAGTACATTCAAGCGCACAGCACGACATTTTAATTATCTGGTATTTGTAACAATATTCCCTAACAGGCACGATCACCACGAACACAGCTAAAGGATCAAGTACAGTAACTACAACTAACTAACGTTGTAGCCTAGCAGATTGGACAAGTTGCTGTTAGCTGACAGTGAGGCACGTATCTGTCAATCAAAGTGACCACGCCCTAATGTATGCACAAACTTTAAGACCTAATATAAATATAAAGGGTCGCGTTAGAAAACAATTCACTCACAGATCCATAATCATGAAGGTGGAATCTAACTATATCGATAATAAAATGTATGGAGCCAGGGGTAGAAACATGTTTTTTTCTGCTGTAAAATCGGGCATTTTAACATAGGGGTCTATGGAAATTGCTCCTTTCTGCAGCCATCGCCTATCGGCCAATATATGAACTGCAGTGTGTGGCACTTCCGTATTGGCTTCCCGGCTCTACCCCACAGTTTGCCGCTTGGACAAACCCCGTTTTTTTTCACCATTCATTCCAATGGCTGGCGTCTATGTCACGTGATCTTCAAATTTCTCCCTGCAGAAAAAAAAAACATGGCCGAACTTCGTTTTATTCTCGGTGGAAAATGCCTATTTTAAAGTTAGTTTGGCCATTAAAATGCGTTTTGATGTCATTTGATGCGAGAAATATGAGTTGTTATTTCAGATTATGTGTGCAGTGGATGTACATGATCTTTAGTTTGCTTGTTATTACGAAGATCACTTCAGGAAATTGCGTCCATAGAACGTTTTCATTGTTACCAAGGTGGTTGCTAGGGACGCTGCTATCGATATTATTTCTGTTATGTTGTGTAACTGTTTAATGGTGTTATCTTTATTGCTACCACCTTCCCCGTCAATGTATAGTGTTATTCCACAGCGCAAACGTATTAGTTTAACAAAATCCGCATCTAAAGATACGTTATTTTCCCCTGTGCAATTCCAGTCTCACATCTCACATCACATCGTCATAAACAAATACCGGAAACAGAAAAAAATAATACTTTATTCCGAGTGTGCTTGCTTTTCTCTTTGAAAGTCATCACATAACGGCATTGTAATACACGGTCCGGCTGCATTAAATATTACATATCTGCCGTAGTTCTCTATTTATAGAGCCCTGATGAGAAGACTTCTAGACAAACATGAGGAACTGAAAACGTGACGTGGATCATAAATATATCAGCCATTAAACAACATCTTACATTTCTTTTCACACAATACGTCTCCTTGCAGTATCAACACTAATTCGGCTGACTTTTATATTTGATCCAATTGGTAGATAGGCTGTATTTACACCATAAAGGTGCACAGCTGATATAAAGGGACACCTAGTGGTTAAAGCATGTTATTGAATTTCATTATTTTTATTATTAGATATTAATAGGATCCCTATAAAGCAGGCATCCTCAAACTACGGACTCCGGTCCGGATCCGGACCGAACCACCACTGTCTCCGGACTCTGAGCAAATTATACTTTTCATATGTATTATCTCTCTGTATTATATGTGAGACATCGCCACAACGCATTCACAACGAGTCAATTCTCCGCTATGTCCACTACAAACAGCGCTCTGCATGTCTGACTGTTCCACTGTGTTCCACCTGTGTGTGTCAACGCTTTGGTCCAATCACATTCAGCATCCAGTCAGCGTTTTTTCCCCCCCAAACAATCTGCGAATCAGAGGCACAGAAGGGCGGGTCTTCGCGGAATGCGGGTGGGAAAAATGTGTGTGTCTCTTTCAACCTGTCTAAGTCAGAGCGAGAATAAAAAAAATAAAAGATTCAGAGCGAGAGTTAACAGCTCATCTAGTTCCATCTGTACTGTAGCTAGTAGCCTAGTTTCACCTACCGGGGTGGCAACTGACACCCTAAAAATAGGCCTTGCCACCCCAGTTGGCAGCTTTGTTTTGAAAGAAAAGTTGTGGCTCATCGGACATTTATGAGAGAAAGTCTCTAATGTCCGAGTGCAAGTGAATGCAGCACAAGATGCACTTCATGTAACCCCGGTCCTGGCGCGAGCGTGGACATACGATTGGCAGCGATTTCATTTTGAACTGGACGGCGCAAAACGAGAAGCATTCGGACCCAAGCACTGAAGCAATGAGGTATTTGCGGTCTTCACTGACAGAGAAGAGACTGTCAGTTTGGCTGTACTCAGCATTGAATCAAAACGCACTAAAGCTGTTGATCTTAATACGTTTGTGAGGCGTTTTTCTGAAGATGGTAATCGCCGCATTCAGCTGTAATAGACATGTCAACTTGATGCTCTGCTCACGGATGAGCATCCAAAACTATTAAGATGATGACCTTACGTGTGTAAATATATTTTTTTCTTTGACGGGGTCTGCCCCCAAAAAACTGTTTTAAGTCCTGAGAAAGTCAAATAAGACGGTGTGTAAAACTACACTGCCCAGCCAAAAAAAAGTAACCACTTTGATTTAACTAGGCCAGTAGGTAAGGACTTTCCACTGGATAATAACTGCAGTATAAAAGAATGCATGACTGAAGTGATGGAGACCATGTTGAAGGCAAACAAAAAGAGGAAATAACAGGTCAAATCAAGCAAATCCCCCTCTCAGATTCCACAGCAACCAGAAGAACATAAATACTGGCTGGTGATTTGATTCATCAGCTTTGTGATGGAATAAAAAATGCACAGTGCATTTCCTTAGCTGTGGGTGAGTCCACTGACACCACTGACAATGCTCAGTTGCTGGTGTTTGTGAGTTGTTATGATGAGGCAAAGGGGGAGTTTGTTGAAGATGTGTTGGGCCTGACGAACCTCAGTGGACACACAAGGGGGCAAGACATTTATAAAGCAATAATGGGAATGCTGAATGAAAGAGGGTGCAGCTGCCTTTATTCATAACTGTGCAGCTCTTACACTGCAACTCTGAGGGGTCAAGCACAGACACAATAACAATGAAAACTGCTGCATACAGATTATTTTTGTTTTTGCAACCTCGTGTTAAGAATCTTGTTGCAATTGTTTAAAAGTTTGAATGACCGTAATAAACGGACCTTTGTCTTATTGAAACATTTATTTTGGACCTTTAAGATTTGTATTTGAGTACCCCTGCTATAAAGTATATTAATTACTCGTTATTCTCTACTAATAGTTAATTAAAGACTGTATATAATGACTATTTTGCACATCCCTTTCAAGATTTTCTAAGGTTTATTGACATATCATATTCACAAACGGTGTAGTTATGCATTGAATGAAAAACTTGGGTCGCAGGTTCCTCAATAGTGCATTACAAGACATCTATCAATATGTGTGCATACCTCCAGCAATGTTAACTATGTTGAAGCACTTATTTTAACTGATATTATACATATGTATTATACTCTTATAAGATGTATGTAGATATTTAATCTCCGGCCTTGTCAGGTATTGAACAATCAATAAATAAAGAACACAGAATTGTTAAATATAAAACACAGAATTTGTGTGATTATACTAAATGATTTACAAATAAACACCACTGCATATTTACAACTGTTACACATGCTGATGTAACGCAAATGTTTCCAACTTGGGATCAATAAAGTATATCTTATCTTAAGCTGATCGATGGCTACTGCCATATTTGCAAAATGTGCCTCCGAACCTTGACAAGTGCATGTTTCAGGCTTATCAATTAATGTAATGTAATGTTATCAATTAACAACAGGAGGGGTCACAAACATAAGACCAGCTGTTAAATAAAGCTCTTCTGACCTTAGCTGGAATGTGGGTATATATATTAATGCTGCCCATTATGGGCACAAGCAATTTTCACCCATTTATTAATTATATGTTTTAAATTTGAGTGTTTCCTATCCCCTAAACCTCCAGGGATGTACACAGTTTAATACTGGCAACTTCTTATTATGGGAAATACGAAAACGTCTTTTTAAACTACAACTCCCAGTAAAGACGTGCCATAGATAGAGAACATGTTGCGAAACACAATAGCCAGCATGTGTAGTTCTGGGGATGGGGGAGGGGGGGACGCGGTGGACCCGTTCAAATCCAGTTTTGGACAGTCTGCCGTAGGGCTGTGCGATTATGGCAAAAATCATAATCACGATTATTTGGGTCAATAATTGATATCACGATTATTTTGACGATTATTCATTGACCATTTATTGAACTTTAAAACAAATAATATTTACCAATAAACAAGATCAACAAATATGTTGGAGCACACTTCCAAAACCATACTAAACATATTATTAATATGATAAATAAAAATAAATTAGATCAAAATAAATTAAATCAAACATGTTGCAGTGCACTGTCACAACCTACTGAAAACTCCTTAACATATAGCCAACATTTTGGTAAAACATATTCAACATATTCCACTCAGTTAAACGTTGAAGGCTGGCCAACCGTCATGGTCCAAAAGTGACAGGAAATAAATGTTGAACTACAATTTAAGACCAAATAAAAATGTTTTGGCCACCATGGCAAATGCTGGTAGGGCTGCTCATGTCATCTCTTAAAGGAATGGTATGCTCATGACACTCATTTTTAAATAATTATCATCCGATAAAACAGACCAGTCTCTGCCAGTCTTTCTTTTTTTTTTTTTAATCCGATGACATTATCAGTGATTTTAAACTGATTAATTACCGAAATAACAGCAACACCGTGGGCGGCGCCATTTTACCGGACGTGACGTAAACCATGCGTTTGGTTTCGAGGACACGTTGATGTTCATGTTATTTACTGTAGTTACTCTCTTCAAATATGCCTCATTGTATCGCGAAACATTGCCACAATTCTGATAGGAACAATCCACGGAATGCTCGGTTCCATCTGTTGCCAAAAGGTAAGCGTAGGAAGTACGTTCGGAGGCAGTGGCTAGCGAAATGTGGCCGGCCCGAACCGAAAGATCCACAGGCGCATGTATGCAGCGAACATTTCAAGTTTCCGGACGACTACTCTGAGAGTATGATAAAACATAACATGGGATTTATTGAACAACCATTACTTAATGGAGATGCAGTACCATCGGTCTTTCTGGTGTCATCACCGACCAGGACACCCGTTCGGCCAGTTGAGAAATCGCCCTCTGCAAGTGTGAAGCGACGGAGGACCAGAAGTAGTGCTCGGAATAAGAATAAGGTATGTTATAGCGCATTTCCATTGCAGCGGGTAGCCCCGTTTAAACGTCCTTTATCGTCCAGGCCAGGCCAGTTTTTGGTGGCCTTTCCATATAGCGTAGTACCGGCTAGTGGTTATTTTCCCCCAGTTTTTCCGGCCCCATAACATCGTGGTTCTAGGGCCAGGGACAACGAGGCTGATTATGCTAAACTAGAGAGGGAATCGCTAGCAAGGGTGGTACTACATGCATACATATCTAGTAATCAAAATCATTGTATCTACTATGTAGTACTAAGTAGGCTCAAACCTGTATGGCTGAATTCCCCCATCCAATCTCTTCATATTGCTCAAAACTTCTTCCTCGGCTGACGAGTCCGAACTCAAATACTCTGCCATGTTTTCGTGTGTTTACAAAGTGAACGCATGGATGACGTCACGACCATCACGTGACTACTGAAAATGGGCAAAATGGCAGCGGCCTGACGGAATATACAGGTTTTGATAAAAAAGAGCTATAAAATCATTATTTACTGGGGAATATCGCTGATTTCTTCAGGGTATGGTTTAAACATAATGTTTCACTAAATACTGAAGTTTTGATTAATTATCTAATGAGTGGAGCATTCCTTTAAAGATTTTTTGCAAGAAACACCAGGCTGTTTACATGGTCTGGTTTCAGAGATGAGCGCAGGCAGGTGACAATATTGCCACCGGTACTGAAGACCCTCAGCCACGCCTCGACACAGCGGTGACGCCGGCCAATCACAAAGCTTTGATGCGTTCAAGTGCATTATTCTGGCACAGGAAGATTATGTTACAGGACATTAACGATAAAACAGAATATTGTTGTTTTATTTTTAGACACATCTCGCGATCGACTGGTTGGGCACCCCTGGGCTAGACCATAGGTCCGTTGTGGTGGCAAAGTAGTCAGCTGAAGCCACATCTCTCTCAACTTCCCCACGGCATTTGTCAAATAATACCGAATGAAATAATACCGAGACTGCATCGCGTAACGCTTGTCCAACGTGTTGACAAGTTGCTTAAAGCCCTCGTTGCTAACAGTGCTAACTGGGCACATATCTTTAGCGATGTGCAATGTAATGGCACCTGTAATATCTCTGTGTCTCTGCGAGCTCGTCGCGTAGGCCGTTGCTCTGTACAATGCGTCCTGAATCGATGACTGTGATGATGTTGTGGATGAAGTCGAGCGGCATCTGCTTTTTGGTCTGCTTTTTGTTGTATTATTGCCCGGTCGTATTGCACTTTGTGGTTGTATTTCAGATGATTAAAGAGATTGGTTGTGTTAGCGTGTGGTGCAAACACAACCTGGTAACAAATCCTGCACTGTACTTTGTTTTGCTCCACGTCGGACTCCTGAAAGCCAAAGTACTTCCAAATAGTGGAAATAGTTGTACCCTTCTTTTTAACGAGTTGCTGCTCTTGTTCTGACATCTTCGCTTGCGCTGAACACTCACAACACATGTCACTCCCACGTGGCCGAGTGGGCTTTTAGGGAGGGGCGAAGCGCACCCAGCTAAATAATCGTATTTTGTCAATTATGCTGTTTTCATAATCGTCGCAAACCATAATCGTAATCGCGATTAAAATACGATTAATTGCACAGCCCTAGTCTGCCGTGATTCCATCCCATTTCAAGTGCTGTTCGACGCTCGGCGTAACCCTCGGAGCACACTCTCCTATCACGGGGTTTGTCAAGCGAAGCGGAGAGAATACTTACTTCCCGGTGTAATATTTTCTAAAGCAAATTAGCTGCTCCGACCCTCGGTCCTGACGGACTCCAACTTGTGTTTATTAAAGGAATGGTATGCTCATGACACTCATTTTTAAATAATTATCATCCGATAAAACAGACCAGTCTCTGCCAGTCTTTTTTTTATTTTTTTAATCCGATGACATTATCAGTGATTTTAAACTGATTAATTACCGAAATAACAACACTGTGGGCGGCTATGGAAGCAAACAAGAGACAGAAGTATTTGAATTTTATTAGACACCGAATTTATAGCATTGAAAATAATTACTTTGAAAATCATGTATCTGAATGTTTTTGCTCCGAATTTACCTATGTGAAATAAAAATGTAAAAATTCAAGTGAAAAAAATTCGAATGTTCAAATTCAGATCCCAAAAATTCAAGTGAAAAAAATTCTACGTCAAAAAATTCGGTGTATAAAATTCGATGTCCAAAATTGCGATGCAGCATCATCCGGGCTACTCAGACAGGATAAGCAATCGAGCCCTAATGCAATCAAACCGACTTCTGGCCTATCAGAGCACGGCTTTGTCAGTCATGTGATCACAACAACCCGGGAGAAAAATGACGGAGAACAGCGGGGCTCGCCGCTCGGGTAAGTAGTCAGTTTGTGCTCTTTATTTTACTTGCTCGACAGCATTTGTATCTTACATTAGCTAGCTAAATGAGTGAAGTAGCCTTGTGCCTTGCTGTTAGCAAGCTCCGTAGTTATCATTAATTGAAGTGAATCACGTTACCGTGTGTGTGTGTGGGGGGGTGACGGTTTGCAAAGTAACGTAACGATCACTTCGGTTAGATAAGTCAAGTAGACCATGCTACACTATACGAAATACACTCTTACAAAAGCCCTGCATTTAAACATGTTAATGTTACTTTAGTAAAAGTATGCTAGTATAATTAGGAAAGTGTTGTTAAAGTACACACAAGTTATACTATTATATTATATCATTTGATTTATTGTTATTACCGATGCACGAGTTGACTTAACTGTTGTAGTTGGAGCTCATTTTGAACAATGAGCTAACTAATTATTAATTTCATAATGGTTTAATGTGCTGACTATTTTCTACATTAATAGATTAAGGTCTGGTTTGTTCAAAGTCTCAAAATAGTAGGACATGCTGTCATAATTACCCAGAGTCCGAAGTGACACCTTTACAATGTTAAAGCTGTTAGATAAATGTAGTGACGTAAAAACTAAAGTATTCAAGATAGTGTAGTGGAAAAGAGATAATGTTTTTTTTTTTTTTTTAAATGTTACCAAAACAAAATCTCTTGTTTTGGACTGACAGTAATGATTCAAGAAATAGTAGATAAATAAATACACACATCAATTTCTTGTGGATGGAACACAACAAATGGTGCTCTTACCTGTGATGCCCCCTCCAAACATTATAACCAGACTGTATCATTAAAACTATAAGTAACAGTTCTAGCTACTTGACTTCAGACAAACAATTCAAAAGACAAAATCAACACAATGTATTGAAAGACCAATCTTTATTTCTCTCCTTTTGCTTGTGTTATTAAACCCTGTCAATCTAAAAAACTGAGCAACTCAACAGTTAACTTTATATTTCTTATCGTCCAAAGCATCTATTACACTATTTGTTCCCCTCTCATATTCACAGGATGGATGATTAGAGACTTTGGGGTAAACCTCAGCTTTATGAACGTCCTGTCTGTTGGTTTGGCCAGAGAGGGCTGAGGGTCTTTCCCTGCGAGGAGTCCTCCTCGCAGGGAAAGACCCTGCAGGCCTGAGGGAGGAGGACCAGACCTGATAGAGGAGGACTTGCACCAGCTGCACCTACAGAACTTAGCCCATGCTGGGCATAGCTGTTACCACCTGCACAGGCCTAGCCTGTCAATTAACAGATTAACATTGAGTGTAACTTATGTATATTATTTCGTTCTTATTTAAAAAACATGGTGATGGTTCATGCTTGATAACTTTTAGTTCACATTTCAATAAATTGTATTTGCACTCCTTTTGTCCGTTATTCTTACTGAAAATGTTAAATTACACATTCACATCTGACTGAAGATTGGCACCATTTATTTATGACGTTGCAAACTCGGCGGTACAAGGCACAAGTATTGTGAAGCTCATAAAGTGAGGCAAATGCATTTGATCAGCTGACTTTTATCACATCAGCTTCTCCTTTCCCTCTTGGATGTTCTTCTGGACCCTCAGAGAAAGAGAAAATGGTGAAGCAGTCCTGTCTCTCAGGCCTGTCCTTTCCTAACAGAAATATCAAGAAACATATTATTGCAGAGCAAGTGTGTTATTTAAGAAAGAGGTGTGTTTGTTTGTTCATAAATATAATGATTTTCTTATTTGAATGTGTTTTTTAAATCCAACAGTGTACTACAAAGATAATCAGATTATGAATAAACCGTTCTAAATTCATCAACATTTAAATAAATGTATTATTCAAATAATATTTAACTGTTATCAAAACTTAGTGCAACTGTAGAAGCTTGCTCTGTCCGGTTGTCTCACTGAAAGACAAAGGGTCGCAGTTCTCACTATGTTCAATAATATTTGCCTTAAATACATTGAAATGTGAAAGTTGAACAAAAAAGTGATGTTGCTTGGTAAAATGTAAATGTAACCTTTTTCTAAGAAAGTACACTCAACATCACTGATGTGTAGGTGATCTAGTATTCAGTCATGTTTAATGGCATGTATATCAGTATATTAGAGTCATTACTTTATGCATTATTTGCAAAGTATGAAAAAGGTGTACCTTGGAATCCGTGCTGAAGTTCTCTGCTGGTAGGAGTCCAGATCTGTCTCTCCTCCTCTGGTCCAGCCTGTCTGGATCACCTTGAGGACACTTTGAACAAACAGATGTAAAGTTACATGCGTGGCTTACAGACTTCTTTACATGCAAACTACTTTTTATCTTCTTTTAAAAACAGGTCATAATCTTATTGTTATACTTAAGAAATTGCTGGATATCACAGTCCTTATACTGTATCAGTTTGAGCATTATTGTGTAGGTCCTATTTATTTTACTGTTACTTTGGATGAGGTTTTCATGAGTCAGTCAAATTAATTTGTTTTCATATGCCATATTCATATGCATCACACACGTAAGTGTAAGACACAAACCTATTGAACAAATGCAATGCAATGGATAAGCTTCATTTCCACTGAAGTCACAGATAACGTCATATCTACTATTTAAACATAATTTCCTTGTCACTAAAGCATTGACCACGCTATTCATCGTCCTTAAATGCAGGAATTAAGTTACATGTTCCGTTGTACAGCCACGATAAGGCTGTTTCTCAAGTGTGATGATAATACAATTAAAAGAGGCATTGGTAATAATATTAAAAACAACAATGTTTGGGTCGTTCGTCGGATAGGCGGTTAGCTGCAATAAATAACTCCAGTTCAACAAACCATATTATAATATCTAAGGGAGCGTTATTTCTGGACCATCTTGAAATGTGACGTTCATATTTTAAAGATACACACATTTCATTGTGAGGTTGATTTAATATACACTAAGCCTCTCTTCAACAATACGTTGACGTTAGCTAGTCTATTTTATGCTATAGTAGAGCATAGCGAATTTAAATTAACCTTAACAATGCATACAGTAACCTAACTAGCAAACTAACTATCTAACGTACAAGGATGACCTTATTTTAGCAACCTCGCACAGAAGCCTTTTGGTATACAGTAGCATCCCACTTAATGTTATACACTCTTGGATGCTACGCATAGCATCGTTAGCACAGATGGAGCTACGATTGCTGAAATGCTAACCCAACTCTAAACATTCATTAACGTTAGCTTAATAAAAACACCAGTAACATAACATAAAGTACGCAGGGTTGACTTACCGAAGAAACTGCATTCATGGATGGTCTGTTTCAACCGCAGATAAATCCTATATTTGCATGACGAATAGTCCACCAGGAACCAACACAACAAACACGGCCGAGTTCAAGTAGTGTTCTCCTCATGCGCTGAGCCCCTGTAGCATCACGGAGCTAACAGTGAGACAGAGGAGCTAGGAGCAGCAGTCCCGTTGTCATGAAGGGGAAATCTAACTATATACAGAATATGTTTTTGTGGATCCAGGCTAGAAACATGTTAATTTTCTGATGTTAAGTTGGACATTTTAACATAGGGTCTACGGGAATTGCTCCCATCTGCATCCATCGCCTACAGTTTGCAGCATTGGGCCTCACCGCACTGTCCCGGGGTTTGCCGCTTGGCTCTGATAGGCCAGAAGTCGGTTTGATTGCATTCGGACTCGATTGCTTATCCTGTCTGAGTAGCCCGGATGAGGCTGCATCGCAATTTTGACGTCGAATTTTATACACCGAATTTTTTGACATCGAATTTTAAACACCGAAATATTTGACGTTGAATTTTTTTCACTTGAATTTTTGGGATCTGAATTTGAACATTCTAATTTTTTTAACTTGAATTTTTACATTTTTATTTCACATAGGTAAATTCAGAGCAAAAAAAAATTCAGATACATGATTTTCAAAGTAATTATTTTCAATGCTATAAATTCGGTGTCTGATAAAATTCAAATACTTCTGTCTCTTGTTTGCTTCCATAGACGGCGCCATTTTACCGGACGTGACGTAAACCATGCGTTTGGTTTCGAGGACACGTTGATGTTCATGTTATTTACTGTAGTTACTCTCTTCAAATATGCCCAGTGGTGTAGTGGGCGTTGGACACGGGGGTACGCCGTACCCCCACTTATTTGGAGCACAATCTTTTTTTTAATAGTCTAATAAATATAAAATCATTGCCAGTGTTATCAGTTGCAAGTGTGTATTTGTTGTAATAATGACAAAAACATAATACATTTCACAGTAATTATAATACAAAATAAAAACGATTTCCTTAAAGAATTATGATTCATCATCACGCTCACGTGTCACTGACACACCCACGGCGAGCCAGCTCACTGCCCGCCGATTTTGCGGTAACTCTTTCCCTCAAGAATGCTAACGAAAAAGCTTTATAATGGCAGGCAAACATTTTTTACTTGACTTCTTTTCTAAAAAGAATATAATTCACAAGAAGAAAGAGGCTAGCAGCACCGAAGCTACGAGTGAAGCTGCTAGTAGCCTACTACATCATCAGAAGAGCCGCCTAAAGACGTGGATAATGCTAGCTAACGTGCACGTTAGCTACGCTAGCTACGCTAGCAACGTTCCCCTGGCTAGCTCAAGCTCACCTTTCCCAGAGGTATGGACGGAGGAAACAAGAGGCTACCCGTGGATAGACTGCAAAGCTGGGAAACTGGGCTGGAAAGTTTGTTCATCCATTTCGGATTTATCAGTCTTCAAAACGCAAGGGGTGTGTGTGTGTGTGTGTGTGTGTGTGTGTGTGTGTGTGTGAGAGAAAAGCAGCGCTGCTTATTTGCAATGTAGGCTAGGCCTAATCAGAATAATTTCAAGTCCAGATCATCGTCTGCTTAGTTGCAATACTGTAGCTTATGCAATTTAGGCCTATAAATTGTTTATGTAACTTATGTGCCAGTGTGTCCATGGTTTTGAATCTGTGTGTGTTGAGCGCAGCGCCGTCTACTTTTTGCAGTACAGCAACTATAGGACTAAGCATGCCGGTAGTTTCTTCGGGCCTGTCTGCCCGTGTTGTGAGTGCACTTCGCGCGTGCGCACTTGTGTGGCATTGTTTGGGATTACCTAATTAAAATAGCGTCCCCCCAGTTAAAAAATCCCCACTACATCACTGAATATGCCTCATTGTATCGCGAAACATTGCCACAATTCTGATATGAACAATCCACGGAATGCTCGGTTCCATCTGTTGCCAAAAGGTAAGCGTAGGAAGTACGTTCGGAGGCAGTAGCTAGCGAAATGTGGCCGGCCCGAACCGAAAGATCCACAGGCGCATGTATGCAGCGAACATTTCAAGTTTCCGGACGACTACTCTGAGAGTATGATAAAACATAACATGGGATTTATTGAACAACCATTACTTAATGGAGATGCAGTACCATCGGTCTTTCTGGTGTCATCACCGACCAGGACACCAGTTCGGCCAGTTGAGAAATCGCCCTCTGCAAGTGTGAAGCGACGGAGGACCAGAAGTAGTGCTCGGAGTAAGAATAAGGTATGTTATAGCGCATTTCCATTGCAGCGGGTAGCCCCGTTTAAACGTCCTTTATCGTCCAGGCCAGGCCAGTTTTTGGTGGCCTTTCCATATAGCGTAGTACCGGCTAGTGGGTATTTTCCCCCAGTTTTTCCGGCCCCATAACATCGTGGTTCTAGGGCCAGGGACAACGAGGCTGATTATGCTAAACTAGAGAGGGAATCGCTAGCAAGGGTGGTACTACATGCATACATATCTAGTAATCAAAATCATTGTATCTACTAAGTAGTACTAAGTAGGCTCAAACCTGTATGGCTGAATTCCCCCATCCAATCTCTTCATATTGCTCAAAACTTCTTCCTCGGCTGACTCAAATACTCCGCCATGTTTTCGTGTGTTTACAAAGTGAACGCATGGATGACGTCACGACCATCACGTGACTACTGAAAATGGGCAAAATGGCAGCGGCCTGACGGAATATACAGGTTTTGATAAAAAAAAGAGCTATAAAATCATTATTTACCGGGGAATATCGCTGATTTCTTCAGGGTATGGTTTAAACATAATGTTTCACTAAATACTGAAGTTTTGATTAATTATCTAATGAGTGGAGCATTCCTTTAATCAAACAAATAAATAAACACAAGGATAATTATGTGTTATTGTTGAGTAAATGGAGAATTGCACAGGGGAAAATGCCAACATTTTAGATGCGGATTTTGTTAAACTAATACGTTTGCGCTGTGGACCAACACTATACATTGACGGGGAAGGGGGTAGCAATAAAGATAACATCATTAAACAGTTGCACAACATAACAGAAATAATATCGATAGCAGCGTCCCTAGCAACAAGTAACAAGTAGTTAATAATAATAAAATACATTAAGAAAAAGGCATTTTAAACAGTCATTAAAAAGCAACACAATCTACCTGCATTGCATTACTCTAAACGTGTAATAACGTGCTTTAACCAGTAGGTGGTTTGGGTTAAAAAGCTGTCAAGTTTACAGTGTTAACAAAATAAAATATACTGCTGTTTCTGGTTTAGTTTACGACGGATATATTTAGTTATTGTTTTGATATTTGTAACACAAAAGCGATGGAAAAAACCCACAGCAACACAGACAAGATGGTCTTAACATGACCCAGAAGTCTAGTAGTTAATAAAAAACAATAATATCAAAACAAAATATTACTACTAATTTTATTGTGAAATTGATCGGTAAAAGAATAGTTTCCGGTCTATTCTGAGCCCGATCTCTGTAGATAAGTAAAAATAAAGAACTACGACAGATGTGTAATATATTTAATGCGGCCGAACCATTTATTACAATGCATTCATGTGATGACTTTCAAAGAGTAAAGCAAGCACTGCTGAATAAAGTATGATTTTATCTTTTACGAAACGTTTTTTTTTCATATGGAATGCAGTTGGTCAACCAATCACAGAGCTTGAGAACTAATGGGGTTTGTCAAACAGAGCACATGGTGTAGTCCTAAACGATAGCTGGGGATTCTGGGTAGTGTAGTGTCTTCTGCCATCCTTTACTCCGAAAAAATATTTGTTTCTCCGAATCGAAGGGGAAAAATACAAAAGCATTGCACACAATTTAAACCAATCAATGTTGTGTAATTAACAAGGATAATCTGGTGTTTTTTAGTCGATGAGTAGTGCAGATATCACTGTAAAATCAATCGACAGTAAGGGGAATACTTACTTCCGGGCAGTGGCGGTTCTAGAACATTTTACATGGGGGGGCAAAGGGGAGGCAAGAGGTCATGCCAGGGTGGCAGAGGAGGGCGGACAGTACGTGGTATTTTATACTGTATATAACCCATTTATTGTTTATTCATGCCCTAACACAAGTGTTCTTAATGCACAAGAGAAACAAGGTGTTCAGACAAACAATCGGGTGCCCTTTGAGTCCCCCAAGCTTACCTCAACCATTTTAAATGAAAGGAAACTACAAAATGTATTTTAAAGCATGAATTAATGGAACAGGTTGTTTTGCATTACAATGTAACATTAAATATATATTTTGTTTTAAAAAAAATGTGTTGTCTTAGTATTAGACAGACATATTTGCATGTCCTCACTAAGCATTATTACATATTAATTTAATATTAAACAAATCAAAATGGCCAATTATCCCAAAATGTTGCTGCTAATATAATCATATGCTTGTCAACTTTAACTGATCAAAAATCAATTCTGAAAAAATACTTGAATTATCTATGAAATTTCAATATTGTCCCTCAGTTTGTTTCAACCCTGTCACGCCATACCATTTACCCTCCTATTAAAATAATGGATAAGGAATTACATCACAAAAGTGTCAGTTTCTTCTCTTACCTATATTTCAGTTTTTGTATTTTCAGATTAAGATTGACAAGCTCAACATTTCAACTATGTTGTATGAATTAATAATAGTAAATAATTAATAGTTTTGCAAAATATTACAATTTTGTAATGTCCTTGACCATGTGGTCTTGGTCTTGACCATATCTTAGCTATACAAGGTCTCATGCCTACTTCAACCCTGTTACATTTTTTCAAGTAAATTCCTAGTAATTATTTATATTTTGTGCCTGAGGTGGGAAAATGTAAGTAGTCCACTACCAGATGTTATGACCACACATTTTGGTTTCATTTTTCAAAGATATAAAGACCCAAAAGGCACCCGATGCAGAGAATACTCAGAATTCTGCATACTGTAAGTACTTAATTATAATTAAGTACACAAATGACATCACCCATCTCTTCAGAGAGCTACAGGTGACCTGTGCAGCAACACATTTCAATCAATATTTGTCAATACTAACAGCTGCTAGATTGTGCTGCTGTGATGGAATATGTAAGGAGAATAAGAACATACCATGTGGTCCAGCTGGAGTCTCATCTGCCTCCTGATCCCTGCCTCTGGCCCTCTTTCTGATACTTCATCTTTATTCCTCACATATATTTCTTCTTCTTCACTAATGTCTTCATCTCCTCCTCTTCCTCCTGCTCTGACCCTCCTGGTCTCTTCATCTCCTCCTCTTCCTCCTGCTCTGACCCTCCTGGTCTCTTCATCTCTCTTTTCCTTTTCCTCTTTCTGTTCGTCCTGATCACTTCTCATATGTATTTTTGTTGTTGTTGAATCACTCCTATACTCTGGCCTGCAAGAGTCTACTTGTGAAAAGCACTGGTACAAATGCTTGTATAATTTTACACGTTAGGGCCATGTAGCCTAGCTAATATGTAGCATATCATAAATATAACATCAGAAAGCATTGATCAAGCGCACACAGGCAGCTGTGTTTGGATCCAGTTTTTACGGTAAAGGATGTATCTTGGTTTCATTGATCTGGCCTCATGGCTGTGATGTGTAGTTTACGTGGATTTAATAGTAGGCTACCGCGTAGTTTTGCAAAGTGATCGATCTCCCAGCTAACGCTATCTGCGTAGTATTTTGTAACGTAACGCCCCAAACAGCGCCCGTCTGTTAAACGCTATCGATTCAAACGGCAGCGTTTTATTAATATTTAGTTTCAAGCTCTCGTCTTTAGTAAAAACAAAACTAGTGGAAACGGAAATGCTCCCAGGGGAAGCTGATCCATAGGTGCTGGGACAGCTCGCTCCCTCTCTGCAGCGGTGTGAGCCGCGGTCTGTGTAAACGCCGCTCCGCAGTTTAATGCAGGGCCGTAGCTGCGTTTTTTAACGGGCCTAAAATGATATTTAAAATGATTCAATTTTAACTAATGTAATGCTTGTTTTGTTGCTTGAGAACCTTGTGGAAATAGTGTATGTTTGTTTTAGTACAGTCTTAGGGAAACAAAAGTTAGGGGGGCAGCTGGGGGGGCAAGGCTCTACAGTGGGGGGGCAGCTGCCCCCCCGTAGATCCGCCCCTGCTTCCGGGTGTACAATTCTCCGTTATCCAATGGGAATGGACGCTCACATTGCCTTTAAGGGCAGCCGACACAAACGAATGCCGTGCTTCCATGAGCGTCAAATCCCACCGCAGATGGGAATACATTGCAATCAGTTGAAAGCTATTTGCGTCCCTTTATGAAGCTGAAGGAGCCTAGGAGCGTCACAACTGCACGCCACGGGACCCTGACCAAACGTCGCTCCTGGACGATTATGGAGTGAGAGTGTGTTGCACTGTGCTAATACTGACAGTCCATATGTATTTGTGTCAGTGAATGTGTGTTCAATCTCAGGGAGATAGGGAGTGTGTGTGAGACTATGGGGGGGCGGCAGATGAATTAATTAGAAAAAGCCCCCCGTCTTTCTAAACAAAGCCCCTCCACCGGCTGTAATAAGGAGTGTATGAGCCTCTGGGATCACCATATTACTGTCAAGGGTGGTGAGGAGGTTTTCTTTTTTCCTCTCCAAAACAAAAAGCTGAACCCCTGTTGAGTTCCTCTGCGGGGGGTGCACTCGCCGAGCCATCTTCCTCTCCCTCTGAGACCCCTGGGAGACGCTGAACCAGCTCATCCACCCTTCCTCCCTTTTTTGTTTCTAACACCCCCACCCTCCCCCAGTCTCTCTCCTCTCATTTCCCTCCTTCTGAGGTTTCGAGTTAACTCTCGCTCTGATCGCTTTCCCCCCGAAAAAACGTGTTCTCATCTTCCCTTTGCGTTCAGGTAGTCATCTCCATTCACTCGCTGTCTTTCGACCTCCCACAGCTGACCCCAACCTCTTGTCTATCTTTAAACAACTTCTGGGAAAACACTACCTTTTTCTTTCCCTTCTCTCTTCTTCCCTTCTACGCAGCAAAGTGATTTGGCACTCGCCCGGGCCTGTGAAAAGACCCAGGGGGTTGGTTGCTCTATGAGGCGAAATCTCTGAATAAATAAGCATGGGTAATTTGCTCCGAACCTGCAGCCTCCTTTTTTTCTCCTTTTCACCCTCTCTTTTCAGAGAGAGGAGATAAAGACACAATAAAAATGTGGGAGATCCTCACAGAGGCTCATTATATGGTTGTCAGTGAAGTTTTCTCACAGGGCTCTGTGACGGATCGCTCAGCCCCACTCCGCTCTGTCTACTTCTTTTCAGGGCAAATTATCTATATTATATTCCTGTTTTTTCAAAGGCTGAGTATTTGGATAAAACCAGTCTCATTTAAGAAAGTAATGAAGCGTCAGTAGCTGAACTGAAGCAGATTATGGAGAACAAATTGCAAAGCTTGTCATACAGAACTAACAGCAATTAACCGTGTTGCACCTCACACACCCTGCCAATGAGACTCTGATAAGGATTAGGCCATTTCTGAGCAAAAAGGAGACGTTTCATGCAATGAATTGAATGTGTTGCATCCATCCTGGATTTGTAACACAGTTTAATACTCTGTGTCTTTGCTACACACACAAACACACACTCCTCCATTCATGGCCCAGTGAGGGAAGTGTGTGAGTGCCAGGTCAACTGTGAACATCAGGTATTAATAATGCAGGACAGGAAGCAGTCCTCTCAAAGCCGTGCACTCTGACTCGCCATCCCACCGCTGTGAGACACATAACCCGACACTGACGGGCCGGAGACCCAGACACTGTGTAGCGGAGGAAACATGCCAGAATTGTGTTGAAACTGGCATTACAAAAAAATATGTGCTTGATATACATTGGGCAAGCATACAGTAAGGAGATGTCAAATGAAAAATGTCCAATGTTTTACTGATTCATAAATGGGCCTAAATCACTGCTGCAGCTTTTCCGAGAAATGTATGTCCAAGTTTGTTATTTTCAAATCACTGAAAATCAAAAAGTTTAATAAGTTCCACTGAGTGTAAAGTAAAAATAGCCCTGGCCAAGAATAGCAGCTCGACAGAATTTTGATTATTAACATAAAAGTACAAAGATTTGAGTAACATTAAAATGTTCAGATGAAGCATTTCCATCGAGAAATCCTGAACTCAATGCGTTTCACCATAGCTTTTAAAAGTGTTTTGAAGCGAACAGTTCCATGCAGTTCTTGAAGAAGAACTCAAATCTTTCTTTCCCGAATAAATTCTGACTTTGGGAACAACAAAACTCAAAAAGTCCTGCAAACGGAGATTGTAATTTCCACAATTCACATTTATAAATGTTGTTAGTGTTGCAGCTGGTTTTCAGAATGCACTAATAAAGACGTTTGCCTTCAATACTGTACAATACATGAGGAAATGGTTTATTATAGCTGGCTGCGGCTTTAGCTGCTTTAAGCTCATTGTTTCGTTTTTGCTAGACAGCAACTTTACTATTTTTGTTCACAGCAACAGCTACTTTCAGCGAGAAAAGCTATCCGTGTCAATGTTTCTCCCGGTGTGGTTCGGCTGACCAGGTTTTTCTGTTTCCCTCTTTATCTGAAATGTTTCTTGTGTGCCCTCGTGGATTCACCACCCGTGCTCCTTGTGTAATCCGGGTTTAGTCCTCATTTGTTTAGTTGTTCTCCTTTGTTTGGTATCACCTTGCCTGCTCCCCTTAGTTTTGCGTTTGACACTGTTTTTGTGTTGGGTTTGTGTCCAGCCTTCCTTAACTTTACCCCATGACACCTTGCAGTTAAAGGAGGAGGTGGAAGTTGTTGTGGGTGCAACCTTAGATATACTGCTAAATGCTTAGTGACATTTTTTGTTGATGCACTTTGGATATGTCCAAACTATACTCCCAGCTGTGTGAGGAATTAACATGATTTAGGTTTTGTTACAAGATAGCTTGCCATTTATCATACTTTTGCTCAATAAGTGTTTTCGCAAAAATGACCTATAAGGTATTTTGGACCTATGGTCTTTTTTTTAATTAGAAATAATTTTAAAAAATGTTTCTCCATAATAGCATTTCTGACTTTCACAGGCCAAACATAGGCACCCAAGCATGTGACCCAGAACAATCCCTTCTGAATGGAATACTGTTATTTCAATTAGTTATCAAACACACCTTTGCTTTTGCCACATAGACAAACATTCTCCTCTTAAGATGGCTATTGCACAGTGCACTGAATGTTTCCATGGTTTAACTATATCAAGTGAGGCAAAGAAATGTTTTCGATAGAAGATAGGTGACCACATAGTGAATGATTTGCCTGTCATTCAAAGGGTAGTTACGTTTTATTGACTTTAATTATATGTCAAAGTTTATCTATGACCAACCCAAATTAAATAAAAAGATTTTTTCTTATTTGAGTCTGAAAATGTTGCTGTCCTGGATTGACATGTGACCAGGACCTTTTTAAATCTGCAACTGTAATGTTTAACCAACTGCTGACTTGATATATTTTAAATAAAACCTCAGCAGAAGGGTTAAGTGCACATGTACTGAAACCTCAGAGGCTCAGACAAATTACCTGCCGTGCTTCTCAGGAGAGACGGTGAGCTTTTTTGGCAGATACACGTTTTCAATGAGTGTGTGGAAGTGACCTCAGAGCATCGAACACTCCAAACCTCCGCCATCAGTTAAAGAGCCGGAGGCAAAATTATTAAATGTTGAAGACTTTCTATTTTCCTGCAGCTCCATTTATTCAGACCATTATTTCACAAGATGTTTTTTTCTAATCTGTAAACATAATTGAAATCTGCATGTGACAATGTTTGACTGGTATGGATTCAGATTTCCGCAGACAGCTCAGCCAAAACCAGAGAGAATGTTTTGTTATTTATCTTAAAATATGTATAAAAACAAGTAGGTAAAACAAATCCGCTGTGACACCTTTTGTTGCACCAACTCTGAGCGAACACGCATGTCTCTTCTTGACATTGCTGTCAGTGCATGTTTATAGGAGCTATGTGCTACATCCTAGAATAGATTTGAGCTGTCATCCAAGAAAAAAAGAAGATTCAAGAAGCGATTCAGAACTGACAATGAAGGCCTGTAGTGGTTTTGGTAGCCTGTAGGTAACTGTGAGTTATGGAAACCAGACAGGAAAGACACTAGGAGAAATGAGAAGAGACAAAAAAGGATGTCGTTGCAAAGCCTGCATCTTAGTTGTTGTGCGTCCTATTCATGATTTCTTCTAATTAAACTCTAACTTCTCCTGTTCATTTCATATCCTGCCGATCTCCCCTGTTCTCCCTCAACTGCCTACACACCAGCTTCCTACCAGTCACCTGCACCAGTATACAAAGGCTCCTCAGCTAGCCCTTTACAAGACTGTCTTCAGAAACATTTCCAGAACTTTAAGACACATCCTC
Source organism: Gymnodraco acuticeps (assembly GCF_902827175.1). NCBI lineage: Eukaryota > Metazoa > Chordata > Actinopteri > Perciformes > Bathydraconidae > Gymnodraco > Gymnodraco acuticeps. The sequence goes on along the minus strand of NW_022990125.1, from coordinate 120,425 downwards.
CAAAGGGAGGCTCTGTCTGTCACAGCAGCAGATATTAACTTTGTATATCGTACGACATCGCAGAAAATGTATTAAACTTTTGTCCATTTCTACTCAGATTCAGTTGCATCAGGTGAGATCTGTTGCAACTGAATTCCAGGTTTGACTGTGATACAAAATCAGAGATATCAGAATATTTGTAGGCAATTGTTTCTCTTTAGTCAAAAACAAATGTTACTTGTCACATGAAGATGACATTACAGGGAGACGTTATTGCTAAAAATGGCAAAGTGTTTTACAATCTTCTATAGGACCATAATCTTTAATTGTGCAGAGAATCCTTTTATTTAGACAAAGCTACAACATTGTGTTTGGAAGCCACATCAAGGTCGAAAAAGTAGTGTATGTAGGTTAAGAAGGGGTGGCTTGGATGGAGGCTTCAAGAGAAAACCTCATTGGACCCCATAAATGCAACACCAGACTAACCAGAACAAACTTGTAAGCATCTTAAATATGCCGGGCATAAAAGTAACTGCTTGTATAGGTCAGATGTGGTCCCATTTCTCTTTTTCAGTTCTTTAAAACGATGATATGTATCTATAGTCTGTGCAAAATGGACTAAATTAGTGAAAAACAGGAAGCAGCAACATCTGTGAGATAGATCTGCAAACAAGATTAATTATGAACCTTCTATTATTAATTAATGATCTTATGAAACCTTCCTCAACCTGGGCCTGGTATCCGAGTCGTTTTAGGCCTGATACATACATGGTTGTTACTAGTAAAAAGAAACGTCCTCGATAGCATTTGTAGTGGTCAAACAAATTGGCAGGCTGATTTAATGACTAAAAGCTACATAAAAACTGCACAAAACCAGAATTTGCACAATTCAATCAGATAATAACTATCAGAGTTATTTGAAAGCTGGTGTTTTTAATAAAACCTTCTCATTATTAGTCGAGCTTCGTTGGTTGAATTGTATTCAAATCAGAATACTCGATGAATGAAAGAGCAGCTCATGAAGGGAAAACCTTGCCTGCTTCAGCACGAATCCTCATATTATTGTTGTCAGTGTTGTTCATTGTTAATTTGCCCCAGCACAGTGAATTGGGTGTGTTGTGTCTGGAGCCCTGGGCTTAGAGATGCTCCTCTATGACACTCCTCTGAGCCTTTGTGGCAAGATGACAGGTGACAGGAAAGGGATTAAGGAGAGGAGTAAAGAAGACAAAAGAGAACCGTAGGAGAAGAAACAAGGAGATAAAAGGAGAGGACATATGAAGAGAGAAGAGATGAAAGAAAACAAGGAAAGAGAAGAGGAGAGAGGAAATGAAGAGATAAGAGCAACGTGGACAAAAAAGGAAGGCGAGGAGGAAATAGAAAACAAGTGTGGGGAAGAGGGTGTAAGTTTAACTTGACATTATCTATGCATTTTACATGAGTCGCAATATAAAAGCGATACAGCTGCTGTGGACCTTGGCCTTGAATACGAGACCCACAAATTGACTGTCAACTTGTTGCTCCTTGCAAATGACTCATCATTGTTATTTATTGAGCTACATCCAGGTGAAGGCTGGCTGTAACACTCCTGACACTGGGTGTTTCTCAATGTCGAGGATGCTTCCTTGGTAGGACATGTCCTTCCGAGTCAGGTCCTTCAGAGGCTAGGCAAGAATCCTTCCTTGCATCGGAGAACGAAGAATGGAACAGGCTAGCAAGTGTGCAGGTGTGCGTCATATGCAAGGCCCCGCCTTAAATTGAACGCGATTTGTTTGAAGAATCATAACTGATTTGCGAAGATGTACTTGTATACATATTGTTTACGTATTTTGTAAAATTATCATCCCTCCAGGACAGAACCACTAAACTAACATAAAACGTTCTCCTTCTGTTTGCAGCCTTGAAAAAGTCCTGGAGGATAAGCAGCCATAAGAAAATCATAAAATCACCAATCAATAATAAAATGTGTATTTCATTTCATTTTTCATTTCCATCTTTATTTTGAACAGATTAAAAAAAATGTGAAAAACAGAATACCGTATTGTTAGAATACAGTATTTATCAATATTCATAATAATATTTATATATTAAACAAAAATATTCATAATAATAATAAATCATGTGTCCGAAAGGGAGCAGGAGGAAGCTTATAATTCCCACCCCTTACTTACTGCTGATCAATGAATATCCTTTAAATCATTTTCTGCAAGTTACATAACATATTTACATTTACATTAATTTCTCATCTTCAATCACCTTTCTTCATTCTCATAGTTTTCCAAAAAAGTGTTTCTGTACATCCTTTCCATTCATATATCATACGTGATGTCTGCAAACCTTCTTTACACATATTGGTGCACATTGTAGCATAAACCACAAATATCAACAAAAGAGGCAAAGTCAAAACAAGGTTCATTTTAATTATTGATTTAGGTGCAAAACGCTCTAAGGTCTCATTCAAACCTAATAGTCCGCTTCTCTGGTGTTGCGTTCACACCATAGACCATATATATGTTCACACGGGCAAAACTCAAACGGACTATGAACTTTAAACACAAGTCATGTGCACATTTACTATGCCACTGAACATACTTACATTTAAATGTGTGATGCCTGGATTCTGCCATTTTCCGCCAAAGATTTTGGAAATTGGTCCGTGTGCAAAGCATTGTGGGGCTTTTAAGACCGCGGAGGATACATACACATGTGCATCCTCGAAATTTCCCGCAACGAAGGACTCAGTCCTCGGTAGAATTTCAAGGATCCTGGACATTGAAACAGTGCTTCGGCGGGATTCAATGACGTAGAATCCTTGAAATAGTGGCTCTGAAGGATCCTTCCTCGACATTAAGAAACACCCACTGACTCACTCAAGCAACACCTCTGACGCTACTGTGTGCATGCATGTTTGGGCAAACTTGACAAACTAAAAAAGGTTTTGATGGCCACCACAGGCACTACTCTCAAAGGGAAATAGCAATGTGTCCCATGTTTTTAGACCTTGGTTAATTTTAGTTGATTTGCTCACTTAAAGGAAAGCAACATCTATGCTACTGATGGGTTTCAACTTCAGGTAGGCCTACTACCTTTTTCTTTAGAATTGTACTTTTACACTTTTCAGTGTGGTCATAAAGTCTGCCATACAAAATACTAATAATGGTGAAAGCCTTAATTCATACTATTTATACAAACACGATATCTCAAAGGTGTTTCTTCAAAGTTGACACACAAATCCACTTGGACTGAGTGATGGACTGAGGAGATTTTGGTCATTGGCCAAAGTGAGACCCCAAAAAACATGCTTACAAGGCCTACCTCAAGAATTCATAAAGTCATTTTGGACTCTATGCATTACTTTAATGCACACAATGTACAACAATATTTAAAAAAAACATTTTGTATTACTGTCGATTTTTATTCCATATTTTAAACCTTTTTATTCCATTTCTATGAAAATACTGTTATATTTTACTACATTTTTTATTATTTTAAATATTTTTCTAGTTCTCTATCTGTGTTTTTTATTTTTGTTTTACTTTTATGTATGCACCACGACACCAAGTCAAATTCCTCGTACGTGTCAACCTAGGCAATAATAATAATACCTGGTAATAAAGCTGATTCTGATTCTGACAGACATCTGTGTAATCATACGACCGTCAGCCGGTAAATGTTTTTGCACTTTCTGTAGGCATTCCTTCCAAGGGAGAAAGGACTGATCACTGTTTAATGAGTACACTTTAGAATCATGTTACAACAAAAAAACAAAACTTCATTTGTTATTAAATAATTTAAATAGTTTAAATGACATAATTGATCAATGCTTTGCGATTTAATATATTCCTGGACTTTGCTTTATGGAGTTCCATCTTTTCCTGTTTACGTTGTTGACAGACAGTTCTGGTCATTGTTGGGGAAATATTTTCCTAGGCCCATAACTTTGACCCAGTTTATCAGTTTACTGCCCTCACTGAGCACAGACTTGGCTGCTGTGCTCTCAGTGTTTTGTCTCCCTGTTCCTGCCTGTTGGCGTCAGCTGATAGAGAGGTTATAGGGCTTTATCTTGTTATGCAGCATGTTGATTATTCTCTCAGAACTAGCTGAATACATGGGTCTGGTAGAGATCTTCAGAATTGGTTTGGCAACCGCTGTGTCAACTCGTGGCACAGCACATGTCTTGTGAATTCTCCGGCCGAAGCTCCAAATAAACCATCGGTCTTTGCCATCAAAGTTCCTGCTCTCCCCGTGTCTCTCTGAGTCTCGTCTCCATTGCTTCAGAAGTTTCTATCACAGTCATGTACAACTTTTCAGATCCATGAGGTTTTCTAATCCTTGTATGTGAGTGTCTATGAGTATGAGCTTGAATACCTTTATTCGCCCTGTAAGTGTTTCATTCAGTCTGATCCCAAAGAGGATTTGGTAAACATCATGAACATCCCCTCTTGCCAGTTAGCTAGCATGTTGATGTCAGCATGGTCTCTTAATATACTGCAATAACCCTCCCTCTTCCTCTGCTCCTCTTCACTGAGACACTCCGAACACACACACCGGTTCCTGAGGGAAACAGCCACACAACAACATGGCAGGATGCTGCATTAGCTCAGCCGTCATAACAACATTACCAGGGACTGGTGAAGCTCTGGTGAAGCTCTCCAGGGCTTCGGAAGAGACAACGTTCTGACCCAGCGTACAAATGTGCATCTAGGTGCATATTCAACACCAAGCTGCTCTCATTGTTATTTATACATCTTATTGAACTTCACTTTTAAAACCATCTAGGGAAATATAAAAGAGCTAAACTGAGACAGTTTACTAGCCTATCATCATTATTTGTCTATGCTTATTCAAAGTATTGGACACATTCAAATGTTTACCTGCTAGTGCAGTAGGTCAAGTTAAAGGTCGCAGATGGGATTTTCTTTCATGCTGAGGGGAACATGAATGTCTGTTTCACATGTTATGGCCAAACCACAAATCTTGACCTCATGGAGCTAGAGGAAAAAAGTAAGAGCATCAACAAAGTAACTAGGATTCAAATTATGCTTTTCGGGTTGTCCCTACCCTGTAAGTATAGGTTTTTGTGCATGTTAATGGTCTTCAAAGGTTATTAACATGGCCTTTGCAGATCATTGGACTTATTTGAATACTACTGTAACATAGTGACATATCTCTGTAACACTTGCGCTATTGGCCAGCGCTCCATGTGATAAGGGGCGGGACATCTCTAAGCTTTAGATCAATCACAACAGAGCTGGCCAGCTAACCAATCAAAGCAGACTGGGCTCTGGTTTCAGACAGAGGGTGAAAAGAGGTGCTGCAGCACAGGCAGTATGAGAAAAATAAAGACTTCTTGAAATGTAAAGCATGTTAACATCTCACAGTAGAGGCAAAACATATAAATATGAACCTGCAAATTAGCATAATAGGGCCCCTTTAATGCATTCAACTATTGTTGAGAGATTTTCAGTTTGGACCAAAGCTAACATTTATTATCCAGTGATGCATCTGTTTATTCCAAACAAACCACGTTGGCCTTGCTTATGATAAAAGGTCTGAACTGAATACACAGTGATTGACCTTTCATTAGTTTGTAAGCAAAAGTTCTCCAAGTTTAGGCCAATTTATTTTAGTTCTAGGCTTCGCAGCTGGAACTCAAATAATGACAGCCTCCCACACTTTCCCCCTGAAACTTTATCCTTTCACATGGACTCGATTATTCACAGCAGCACACTTCCAAGCAGCCCATCCGCGACCTCCCTCTGGTTCTGAGGGACACGGCAAGTCAGGGCCAAGATGGCAGTTAATGATGGTTAGCTCGCCAGGGGACTGAGGCGAGGCGGCCATTTCAGCCGGGGGGTGGGCGGTCCGGTCTTTGTGGCTAATGCATCCAAGACAGCTGGTGACACAAACCTAGCCGTCAGAGAGGCTGTCGGTCCGGCCGTCCCTCCAGATGACCAGCAGATTAGTGGAGGTGTTTGTGTGTGTATGTTTGTGTGTGTGCACACTGAGAGAAAGAACAAAATTATTTTAATGACTGACATCAGAACAGATTGGTCTCCAGTGAGCTTAATGATGATGAGGGGAGGATATGAAGATTAACAGCAAGTCCTGAGGAGTGTTTGTGCACAATGTGCGTGCGTGCGTGCGTGCGTGATTAAACACAGAAGCGTTCTCTAAGGGCCAAGTGCCTTTTCCACCTTCTCCGTCTCCATGGTTAGGAAAATGTGTGTGTGTGTGTGTGTGTGTGTGTGTGTGTGTGTGTGTGTGTGTGTGTGTGTGTGTGTGTGTGTGTGTGTGAGTGAGAGACAGGCAGCTCCAGGTGAATTTACCAGATCACAGTTGTCTGCTGTCTAGTGAACGTTGTTTGCCAATATATGCTGCCATACACACAAACAACACAAATCATTTCTAATTGTGGAACAAACTTTACTAATTTGTTCAGATAAAATAATGTATTTTGTTGTTCATCAGCTATTCCGTGTGTGTGTCTGTTACAGCTGTAGTGTGTGTATATTTCCATACAGAGTTACAAAGCCTAACCTAGAGTGTTTTGCCGGTGGCCTTTGTTTTAACATGTCCCAGCGCTCTTTTGAAATAATAAAAAGGAAAGCAAAAGCTTCTGAATAATTCAGACACATTTAGAAGAAATCAATCTCTGGTAATCCTCAAAGATGATCCCATTTTCTTTCCCTCGCTTTCTTTCATTTAATTGACCAGGGATCTTTAATGGTTTAGACATTTTTTGTGCCGACCATTATCTGAATTATATTGTTAAGTTGATTCCACATCTTGCAGGGAGTCACATGTTTTAGTTTCACATGTCTTATCATATGATCATATTATGTCATCAGAGTATTGATGTATTTGTATTTCTTAAAGATATGAATGTACTATTTAACTTTGGAAAGTCACGAAGCTGCTCTATTGGTTTTGCACATACCATTATAAGGGTCAAAAGTGTGGTGACAGCCCTGTTTGCATACTTTTGTTAACAATGATCCAAGGCTGGTTTATGTGTTTGTATTAGACACTTAATGGTTAAGTTAAGTGCTATAGCATACATCATAGACAGTAGAGTATAGCCGACTTAGAGGCCGTTCAGGAAGAATGCTTTCCTGTTCCAGTTTGGTGTGACGGTTGTGAGATTAATGTCTGTTCAAAGGTTTTGTTGTTTTATTCTCAATTTCTAAATGAATCTCCTGCTAATGTGTGGAGCCCCTCTAATAAGCCCATGTGGTCTGTTTTCCGTGCTGCTGTATTATTTCCCTTCTGGAGATCAATAAAGTGTCTTCTTGTCTTCTGTTCTTCTATGCTATTGAAATGTACCTGTAGAAACTTGCTTTATCTGCAGGTGGTGAGTCAAGTATAAAAGTGAAAGTTAAAAGTGTTTCACCTTTGGTCTTTATCTTTGAGGATCAGTGAGAGATGGGGACACGCTTGCAGGAGAAGATCAAACTCAGCTTGCTTCCTCACCAACAAACACCTGGCCTTTCCTTGTGTGACTGACACTGCTGCCTTTCTTCTAGCTTCTAAGAGTAAAAATAACTCTAATGTGTCTATAATGCTGCTTTACTGTACATCCTCCTTGGATAGTTTAAACAACACGTTGATAGCTGTTTTTGTGAATTTTCCCAGCTGGTTACTAATTTCTACGATTATTCTGAGACCAATTGAATACAAATCAAGAGCTCAAATTGCCCTGTCTCTCAATGTTAGTCCTTTGTGGAGGTTATATACAAAACTTTGCCGGTTGACAATGCTGGAATTGTTTTCACATTTTTGTGGATCTGGTGTTGATCTGGTTAATTATTTGACTCTAGCTCTGATTACAAACTGCAATCTAGTCAACCATTTGGCGACTATAGCATGTAGCCTTTCTGTCAAGATAAAGAAAGAAAAGTAGAACATAAAAGTAAAAAGGATGGAATAGTAAGAAGACACAGAACTGTATAATCCACAGAGAAGAGAGCATACAATAAGGCAGTAGGCGGTCACAACACACTTCATTCCAAGCTTCCTCTTTACTGCACTATTGATGACAGAAGAGGGATTTTCATCCCTGAAAACAGGTGTCATGAATTTAAAAAACACAGACTGACAACCCCTCAACAGCTCCCAAGGCATTGTGCAGAATAGAACACAGGGTTGCACAGCACTGCAACAGCAGCAAACAGATACATAATATGGCGCCCCCTACAGATATTCAGATTGAATCACAAGTAACCAGAAAGAAAACTCTTTATGACTGAATATAGAAGTCTTAAGGAAGTGTTTGCAAACACATCTACTATCTTTTTAAACCCAGCGAGCCAATTAAAGAAAATCTGGATTTGATTTGATTGATAAAAGGAACATAAATGATCAGTGATCATGTTTTTACCAGATAAAGGAGTCCCCTTGGTACTAAATCATGTTCACCAGGCTTCCCTGGAAATCCTTTCCTCTCCCACCACAGGTTTATTACATTAAAACAAGGTTGTTGGAAAATAAAAGCGTCCCCTCAGTGCTGGCAAAATGAAGCTGAAGGTTTTTCAAATTCATCTTCACAATTTATTTAAAGCAATGTTTATGTACAACCTCCAAATGCAGGAGGGGAAAAAAGGCAAAAGAAACTTGACGTGCGGTTAAATCATTGACCAGAAGTGCTTTAGATATGTCCTGAAATGCAATATTTAATATTCTCTCTGCTGACATTGAATGAGCACAACAGTCAACTGTTCATGATTAACCAACAAAAATATGGTATTTTTCATTCAATGAGACGTATAAATACTGAGGGAAAACCTCAGGTAAAGGTAGACATGTCAATCTAAACACGTATTGTTACACACACACACTTCATCATATTTGTACACACATGTTTTCTCTATTGGGAGGTCAGGGAGAGCTCAAGTAAGCCAGCAGTGTGTTAATATACCTGGGAGCCTTGGAGACCCTCAAGGCCCCTCCACCGCATCAATATTACAGCACACAGCGCCGGAGAGGAGCCAATCAATCCTCTCTCCGTTTTTCTTAGCTCTGGTTCACTCCAGATAGTGAAAACACACAGTCTCTGTTCACACCTTCCCCTTAGTGAAGTGGCTTTGCGTGTGTATTCAGTTATTGTTCCTGGGGGAGGGTTTGAGTAAAGTGTTACAGGGAACTATAGCTCTGTTTGGGGTCAAATGCAGAACTAGGCAAGTCTGTCTGGTTCTGCAGTGTAATCCATTCAAGTTCTAACCTGTGTAGAGGAAACTTCTGTGTAGCATGCAGTGGAGTCACCGACTCAGGAAGGAGACACGGGAAGAGTCGGAGCTTTGATGTCAAACCACTGTGATTTATTTGGAGTTGGTACCAGAGTATTCACATCACAAATCCAAGAGTCAGAGGTTCTGACTCCACGGTAGAGTTGCCACGTCAATTCTGGAGAGCCTCTCTCTTGCCAGCCCATCTAACTGGTTTCGCAGAGAGTAAACAACATATTTGAGGAGATAGCCTAAACAGTGTGGGAACACAGAGCTACTTGCCTCGGACACTTATGACCTCGAAGATTTCACCTTGGAGTCCACAAATACAGAGAAGGAAGTGTCCCAGTGTACCCACAACACAGACCATCTGTATCCCAGTATTGACCGGTCACAGAATGGGAACAATAACATTATTGGCTAAGCCGCCTGTGTCCTTAAAGAAGGTAAACAGACATCGAGGTTTGTCCTGTATGTTACTAATTGGCGTCTTATGATAATTATTTCCATAACAACCTGCACATACACATACTGTAATAGATGAAGGAATCCTATATTTTTTAAAGGAAAGGAAGCACAATAAAAAAAATACAGTTACAACAAATGTCATGTATATGCAGAGTAAAAATGGCGACGTTTAATAATTGTGACATTTATTTTACTTTTCGATGGATGAATGATGCTCAAAGTGAGGGGGCAAATAATACAACTGAGGGGGCAATGTCCCCTTTTGCCCCCTAGTGGCGCCGGGCCCGGACAGCAGGCATATATATGCCACTCCTTAACAGTTATTACAGTTAGTTAACCTAGTTTGGTCGCCGCGTGAAATCACACGTTCATAAGTTAAGAAAACGTATATTTTTACACTTGCCATGTTTTTTTTTGAAAGTTGGGAAGTTCTGAGTTTTGATTAAAAAGAGGAATATATATAATATAGTTACGTAGGAAAAATATAACTCTCGTAGCAGGGCCTTTATGAGTCCAGTGTGAGACGCAACTGATGCCTTTTTTCTAGGCGGGGTTATTTATACTTTCTCAGCTGGAGGATAAGAGACGCCGAATCAGATTGGTCGAACGTCTGGTGAGCTTGATTCCTATTGGTGAAAGAGTGCTGCAGGGACGGTAGAATGGGTACCAAAACCAGAGCCCTATCTCTCTAGGGCTCTGACCAAAACCAGGAAATGAGATAGCATTTTAGCACGTTTCTGATCATGCTGGCCAATGAGGTGTCCGGTCAGCCTGAACCATAGACTGTATGGTCTGAACGAGTTGCAGGCAGCAGGCTTTTACATATACTGTCATTTCTGAGTTAGATTGTTTCTTTTACTGTCCTTTTTTTTCCAAGTGCATATCAGCTTTTAGACATGATGCGCTGATACTTTGTTTTCACTCTTTAGTGGGCGGGGCCGTCATTTTGGGCAGGATGTGACGTAGTGCTGCTTGCCCTGAAGATGCTCTAAACGTACTTTTTGGTTAAAATAAAACAGGAACATGTATGTGATGTGTAAACGCAGATGATGGATTTAAATATATTGCTTGGTTGATGTCTAGGAGAAATAATTGTATGTATATATATAAAATAATTGTATAATATATTATATATATATATATACACAGTATATATATATATAATATTGACATTAAATGTGCTTTATTTTGTTAGGTGTTTCTTTGGTTTTGAATGGTAAGCTTTCAAAAACACATCATTACACATAGACAGAATACAATGGAGAACAATGAGATTACTGTGGGTTCCCTTACCCATACAACTGTACTATTTGGTATTCCAGAAACAGATTAAGTCATTAAGCAAAACCTACAAGTATGCCTACTTCATATTGCAGTATGGAAGCCAGCATATGTATATGGCTATTTTGAAACACAATACTTTATCGAGCAAGAGGGCAAAGGTAAAGATGCAATGTTGTGATGAAGTAGTGCAGTGGTGCCCTCTGGACCTGATAGTGCAGCACAAATAAATTGCATAATGCATAATACCAATTCAGATACACAATATTACATTGAAATAAATAGTTAAGTTATTTATAACTACGCATAAAGATACAAAAGAGAAACAAATGGCATAATTTAAAACAATAATAAACAAGCTATTGTCAGAGTCAGTTATAAAGAATATAAAAGGAGGGCTTACTATTTCCTGCAGTTGATACAATGAATGATATTTACCAATAAAGAATGACAATATTACTCATGTCAGACAAAGATATGTTTGAAAATGACTTAAATATATATATATATATTAGGGCTGTCAAACGATTAAAAATGTTTAATCAGATTAATCACAGTTTAAAAATTAATTAATCATGATTAATCACCATTCGAACTATGTCCAAAATATGCCATTTCTTTATGTATATTGTTGTGGGAATGGAAAGATAAATGAAAGAAGGCGGATATATCCATTTAACATACAGTTTGTATGTTTATTATAACATTTTTCTGTGTGTCAAAATGAAAGAGAGCCCACACACCTATCAATCATCAAACCGTGGGGTCTTAATTCATTACGTGTTGATTTCTATCAACGGGGGAGTACTTCAGGAAAATCGACGGGGGGGGTCAGTGTGAACGTTGTGATCAGCTGTTTTGGCGCAGTTCTCCAGTGAAGGGGGGGAGTCTCCCTCCGCAGCCGGTTGGCGTAGTTTTGGCACAATTCCGTTGTACAGACAAACGTTAACAGCAGCCCTGTCTGTGCACACGGAGACCGACTCTGTCGTCCGGTGATCTAACCGCCTTCTGGAAAAGCTTCACAAGTACGTCGGTACGCAAATGCGCTTTGTGACACAAGTTACGGTACGCATTTCAGATTACGCACATAACCTGCGTACCAGTTATGTGCACCCCTGTACTACGGCAAAAGTATTCTCCGTCGGGACTTCCTGCAACAACACCACGCCGTTATCTTGATTCTGATTGGCCAGAAGACATCATCAAAGATGTTCTATTGAGAAGGCAAGGCAAGGCAAGTTTATTTATATAGCACTTTTCAACACAAGGCAATTCAAAGTGCTTTACAAAAAATGAAAGAGATTAAGAAAATGGCATTTAAAATCAGTCATTAAAAAGAAAAGCTAATAAAATAAACATTAAAAGAGAAAATACATGGATAAAAGTTACAGTGCAGTCAATTAAACATTAAAAGAAAAAAGTACATGGATCAAAGTTACAGTGCAGTCTAAGATATGAATAGTTCAATTAAAAGCAGCGACAAAAAGAAAAGTCTTCAGCCTGGATTTATAAGTAGTCAGAGTTGCAGCGGACCTGCAGGTTTCTGGGAGTTTGTTCCAGATATTTGGAGCATAATAACTGAACGCTGCTTTACCATGTTTAGTTCTGACTCTGGGTACAGAAAGCTGACCAGTCCCTGAAGACCTGAGAGATCTGGATGGTTCATAATTTAGCAGGAGGTCAGAAATGTATTTTGGGCCTAAACCATTCAGTGCTTTATAAACCAGCAGCAGTATTTTTGAAATATATTCTTTGACACACAGGAAGCCAGTGTAAAGACTTCAGAACAGGAGTGATGTGATCCACTTTCTTAGTGTTAGTGAGGACTCGAGCAGCGGCGTTCTGAATCAGCTGCAGCTTCCTAATAGATTTTTTAGTGAGACCTGTGAAGACACCATTGCAGTAGTCGAGTCTACTGAAGATAAAAGCATGGACACATTTTTCCAAATCCTGCTGTGACATTAGTCTTTTAATCCTAGATATGTTCTTTAGGTGATAGTAGGCTGATTTAGTAACTGTTTTAATGTGACTGTTGAAACTCAGGTCAGAGTCCATGACTACACCTAGATTTCTGGCTTTATCTGTTGTTTTGAACATTGCAGACTGAAGCTCAGCGCTAACTTTTATACGTTCTGCCTTGGCTCCAAAAACCATTACCTCAGTTTAATCTTTGTTTAATTGGAGAAAGTTCTGACACATCCAGTCATTGATGTGTTCAATGCACTTACTCAGTGTTTGAATTGGAGCATAGTCTCCTGGTGAAATTGTTACGTACATTTGTGTGTCATCTGCATAGCTATGGTAACTTATTTTGTTGTTTTTCATTATCTGAGCCAGTGGTAGCATGTAGATGTTAAAGAGAAGAGGCCCCAAGATGGAGCCTTGAGGAACCCCACATGTCATATTTGTCAACTCAGATGTGTATTTACCTATAGAAACAAAGTTGTTTCTGTCCTTTAAGTAGGATTCAAACCAATTCAGAACTGTTTCCGAAAGTCCCACCCAGTTTTCCAGTCGGTCTAGTAATATACTGTGGTCAACAGTGTCAAACGCAGCACTGAGATCTAATAATACTAACACTGAAGTTCTGCCACTGTCTGTGTTTAAGTGGATGTCATTAAAGACCTTTACAAGAGCAGTCTCAGTGCTGTGGTTTGGACGAAAGCCTGACTGGAACACATCGAAACAGTTATTTAAATGCAAGAAATTACTCAACTGTTGAAAAACAACTTTTTCAATGATTTTACCTAGAAATGGCAGGTTTGATATGGGCCTGTAATTGTTCATTACTGAAGCATCTAGATTATTCTTTTTTAAGAGCGGTTTAATGACTGCAGTTTTCAGGGCCTGTGGAAAAATACCTGAGTGAAGAGATTTGTTTATTATATGAAGTAGATCTGAGGCCATGCAAGGAAAAACATCTTTGAAAAATCCTGTTGGAATAATATCAAGGCAGCAGGAGGAGGATTTCAGAAGTTGAATAATGTCCTCTAGGTTTTTATCATTAATCTGATGGAATTGTGTCATGGTGTTTGAATTGATGTTAAGTGGAGATAGGGACAACACATTTGCTGTACCTGATACAGAGGCACTGACTGCTTGTCTGATTTTCTGAATTTTGTCAGTGAAGAAGGAGGCAAAATCATTGCACGCCCTGGTGGATAGAAATTCAGAGGCTACTGACACTGGGGGGTTAGTTAGTCTGTCGACGGTAGCAAACAAGGCACGTGCGTTGTTTTTGTTTTTGGTAATGATGTCAGAGAAGAACGATTGTCGTGCGTTTTCAATTCCAAATTATAAAGGCCAAGTCTCTCTTTATAGATTTCAAAGTGAACCTGGAGATTTGTTTTTCGCCACAGCGTTCAGCTTTTCGACATTCTCTTTTTTCTGTTTTCACGGTCATGGCCTTTCTCCATGGAGATATTTTCTTGCCAGTCACTTCCTTTACCTTAGTTGGAGCAATGGCATCTATAACATTTTTAATTTTTGAATTAAAATGATCTACTAGCTCATTTACTGAGATGTTAGCAGGGGCAAGTGTGGAAGAAAAATTCTGAGTAAACATTTCCCTAGTATTTTCAGTTAAATATCGCTTTGTGGTTACCTCTTTTTGAACATTTTTGTGAACAGAAATAGAGCTCTCAAAGAAAACACAGGAATGGTCAGAGAGTGCAACATCAGTCACCACAACCTTAGAGATATTCAGACCCTTTGAGATAATTAAGTCCAGAGTGTGCCCCTTATTGTGCGTGGGCTCCGTCACATGCTGAGTCAGTCCATAGCTATCAAGAACACAAAACAGTTCTTTAGCCCCTCTGTCCTGGGGGTTGTCAACATGGATGTTAAAATCACCAACAATGACTAGACGGTCAAAGTCAATACACACTATAGACAGCAGTTCAGTAAAGTCATCAAAAAAGCTTGCACAGTATTTGGGTGGTCTATAGATATTTAGGAACAGAGCTCGAGAGGAGCATTTCAGCTGAAGCGCCACATAATCAAAAGAATCAAAGTTTCCATACGATGTCTTCCTGCATTGAAGGGAATCATTGAACAGAATAACAACTCCACCTCCTTTCTTATGCATTCTTTCCTGACTCATAAAACTAAAATTGGGAGGGGTTGATTCGATAAGAACAGCTGCACTGTTATTTTGTTCAATCCAAGTTTCTGTTAAAAACATAACATAGAGATTGTGCTCAGTGATAAAATCATTGATTAAAAATGTTTTTCCTGCCAAAGACCTGACATTTAATAAAGCTAGTTTAAGTTTGTTAAACACACTATCAGTCATGTTTTTTGTAACAAGCTGTGGCTGACATGGAATCACTGCTAAATTAGATAAACTCACACAAACGTTTGAGTGCTTCCTGTTTCTATGATTCACCGCTCTTAATCTATTACCTATCAACACAGATATCGGCAAAACTACTGGCAGGCAGGGCCCCGACATGTCCTGGAAAGAGTTGAGAGTGCCATACGCCCTTGAGCCTGGACCCATCACATATCAGTAAGAGTTTGTTGTGTTTTGTACACACACATCCTTATCAGGCTTCGGAGACTGCAGATGCTTTCTTGAAGGGAGGGGAGGTGGTTGACGTAGGCACGGTGATGGAGACGGGCGAGATGGTGCGGGGGTAGAGGACATGCTGCCAGGGGGGGGAGGTGGTTGACGTAGGCGCGGTGATGAGGACGGGGGAGATGGTGCGCGTCTCTGCAGTGATTTTGGTGGGCGTCGTTGAGGAGCGGGGGTAAAGGACATGCTGCCAATCCTGCGTATCGCCTTCGTTTGGTCTTTGAACTCCAGGAAGGAATCGGTGCCAACCCTCTGTATCTCCTTTGTGTGTTCAGCGATCTCCAGGAGGGTGGGCGAGGGTGAAAGGGTGAACGGAGTATCCTCAAAGGTGTTGACAGGGGGGGGGGGGGGTGACGGGCAGTGGAGACTCCTCCATGTGTGTCATAGGTCTCCCATAATCAGAACATTCCTCAGGCGGGTGCAGTGATAATTCTTCAGGGTTTTCTGCGTGATGTGTTGTGTCTTTCTCCTGTTTTGATTCCTCTTGCCGCTTGTCCTTGGCAGAGGGAACAGATTGATGACGCAGGCAGTTGCATATGTTAGAGATAAACAATTTCACTCCTGACTTGTTCAGGCAAACTCCATTTGCCTTGAAAAGATGTCTGCGATCCCATAAAAAGTTAAAATTGTCAATAAAATGAACAGAATGGTCAGTACAGGCAGTTGAAAGCCAGGTGTTCAGTGCAAACGAAGACGAAGACGATCACTACGTGACAAAAGTTTTCAAAACCGTTTCTGGTCTTCGGTATTTCCAGACAAGTGGCTACTGAAATCAATCTTACTAACTGTTGGTAAATTAAGTGTAACTCGATGGCACAGTCAAGATGTTGAAGTGACGCATTTACAATCGGCTCGAATTGTTGGAAATAAATATACTTCCTGTCTCATTAATGGCCAGGTTTAATGGTTTCATATTTAAAACGTGATATTAACACAGATAAAACTTTTTTTTTCGAATTTCAGAGAAGCAGGGCGTTTTTCCAACGTACGTCTGAAATGATTACTCGCTGCTGATATTTAAATAAAATGAACGCTCCGTCTCCCCAAATCTCGCGAGAGTTCTTTTTCCTGCGACGGATTTGTGTTGACCTCGGTTTAGTGTCTTCACATTACATTGCATTTAGCTGATGCTTTTATCTAAAGCGACTTGCAATAAGTGCATTCCACCAAGAAGATACAAACTTGAAGAAAACAGAATCATAAGTACATCAGGTTTCATAGAGCCACAACATTTCAAGTGCTACTCAACTGGCTTTAGATAAGCCAGTCCTTTATTAGTTTTATAAGTGCTTTGTTAGTCACTTTATTGCTCGAAGTGGAGTCGAAAGAGATGAGTTCAGTCTGCGCCGGAAGATGTGTAAGCTTTCTGCTGTCCTGATGTCAATGGGGACCTCATTCCACCATTTTGGAGCCAGGATAGAAAACCGACGTGTTTTCTCTAATGTCTTAGAGAGATGAGAGACATGGTTCGAATTTTTACTTTATTTATTTAGGTCGAATTAGATTATTATGTGTGTTTATGTTCTGGCCTGCCACGCCACTAGTCTCCTAAAGGGGTGTGGCAGTGGCGCAATCCGTGTGACACACAGAAAATGTAAATGCGTAGTCTCCTCTCTTAACACTGGCCCACATTCACGTCCAATCGTGCCACCCGTCTGCCAACAATTACGTCATTGTGCTTTCGGTATTAGATGTATAAACAGTATTTAGCCTCTTTTTGTTTTTAATTATAACTGTCTTTCTGTTCAGATGACAATTGTGTGCCTCAGGTGACTTAAATGATGATATGACTTTTGGTTCTTATTAAAATAGCCTTTTTCTCTATAACAGTCCTCCCACATATATGCCACTAGAATGTATGTATGTTACACTGTTTTTGCACAAGAATCAGCCAACTAGGCTTCCTTTTTTTCCTTTTACAGTGCGAGTGCCTCTCAATCCACGTTGGTCAGGCTGGTCTGCAGATTGGCAATTCCTACTGGGAGCTTTACTGCCTGGAACATGGGATCCAGCCGGATGGCAGGAAGCCTGTTGACCAGAACATCTCAGGAGGAGGAGGGGACGATTCCTTCAACACCTTCTTCATGGAGACTGGAGCTGAAAAGCACGTCCCAGAGTAGTGTTTGTTGACCTGGAGCCCACTGTCATCGGTAAATTCTCATTAATCATAAATGCCTTTTTCCCCTTCTGTCATTCAAAACCTTAAATAATCTAATGCTCATTACCCTTAGATGAGGTGCGCACGGGGACTTACCGCCAGCTGTTCCACCCTGAGCAGCTGATCATTGGCAAGGAGAATGCTGCCAACAACTACCCCCGAGGACACTACACCATCGGCAAGGAGCTCATTGACACAGTGATGGACAGAATCCGAAAGCTGGTCATGTAGTGCCGTGCGGAACCATACCCCCAGCCTGTAGTTCCTAGATTGAATTCTGTAATACAGTGGTCACCACACAAGCCCCCTAACCCCAGAATTCAACCATGGAGACAATCCCTGCGTCTGAGAGGAAGCACCACAGGGGCCGAGGAGGGCGGGGTTGCAGGTGAGGGCCGGGCCATGGAACGGGCTGCAGTAGGCGTCGTGGCGAACGAAGAACTCACCCGCCAGTCGGAGAAAGCTGGGTCGCTGAGCCGCGACGGGCGTGAATAACCGGGTGGTCCCCAGCAGGAAGGAGTCGTCCAAAACTGTCGAGGCGAGACGGGGTCCAGAAGCGCGCCACCCAGGCGCCGATGAAAGCGTCCGAAGCCGCCGTCGAGGTGGTGAAAAGGCGCAAGGGTCCACACGAGGCCGACCGGACATGGTCGAACCTCCTCTCAGGCACCAGAAAAAGGGTCGATAGCCGTTAGCAGCTAGCCGTTAGCTGTTGCCGCTAGCTGGCAGCCATCGGTAGCTGCTAGCCGTGGTTAGCTAACGTGGTTAGCTGCTAGTTGTCGTTAGCTGGACGTGCAGCCGCATGTCCCGAAGGAATCGGGTTATTCCCTACCCAGCAGGTCGTGCATCGTCTCCATGTAGTCGGAAGGCTTGCTGTCTTCCAGTGCAGAGACGAGCCATTCCGTTGGGGGCGCACCGAGCCTTAGTCCGCGTGCCGGTGGCAGCCACGGACGTCTCCAACAATCTCCGGCATAACGAGAAAAACAGCGCTTTTCGCCATGTTCGGGTCCGTCCCAGAAACTTCACGAGACGTTGTCAGGGTCACCATGTAGTGCCGAGAGATAGGGAGTCGGAGGCGGTGCAATGGAGGTACAAAGCTGGCTTTAATGAGCAGCAGAAATGCAGGTGTTGTCGGGTCGCAGCCCGGGACGACAAGAGAGAGAAAGGGAGGAGGACACAGGGTGTTTCTCAATCGCCAGGATGCTGGCTTGGTAGTCGCGTACTTCCAAGTCACTTCCTTCAGAAACTAAGCAAGTATACTTCCAAGCCACGGCTTCGGAAAACGAAGAAGAATGGAACAGGCTAACAAGTGTGCCACTCTCTACGGTTTCAACATAAACTGTACCGAAAATAAATACCTCACGATGTCTATCTAATTATGAACTTGCTTTACTTTCACGGAACACCTTTTTGGTGATAACAAATGTAACAAAGTAACATATTTACCAACAGATGTTCTACGCCACTACATACTTACATTTAAATGTGTGCTGCGTCGGTTCAGCCATTCGCCGCAAGGGTTTTTGAAATTGGTCCGTGCGCAAAGCATTGTGGGGATTTTAAGGACGCAAAGTCTACCCATGTGCAGCCTCGACATTTCCCCCAAACCAAGGACGCGGCCTCTGTGGATTTCCAAGTATGCTGGACATTGGAACAGTACTTCGGCGGCACTCGATAACGTAGCATCCTTGAAATATTGGCTTGGAAGCCAGTATCCTCGAGATTGAGAAACAGCCACTGTATATACACAGGAGGTACCGTCAACAAATGTGTCTGTGCGGAAGCATACCCCCAGCCTGTAGTTCCTAGATTGAATTCTGTAATACATTGGTCACCACAATCAGTACATTTAGAACAGAAGTCAATTTTTCTGAAGAGTATTAAATGGAAATGAATCAGTTTATTGCTAAGTATGTTTTCACATACAAATATAAAAATAAGTATTGCAAAAGCCAAGTGTCATAACTAATAATAAATATGTGAAGTATATGTTTTAAAATGTAGAGCTGTACAGTGTTTTTAACAAAAACAAGACATAACAATCTCGTATCACTCTTTGAAAGTGATCATATTTCCCCGATTCTGGCCCACTTGCATCGGCTTCCTCCACCCTGCAGAATTCAGTTTAAGATCCCCCTGATCACATTCAAAGCCCTCCAGAGATGGCACCCTCTTATCTCTGATCTGTTTTCATTTAATCTATATGTTTACATGCTGTGCACTAATACGCTTTTTTATCATTAGCTGTGAACCCTTGGCACTGCTGTCTTTGTATTATATAAATACATTTATTATTATTATTTGATGATTTTCTCTTTTTCCTTCAGTCCGACCAGTGCACCGGTCTTCAGGGTTTCCTGGTTTTCCATAGCTTCGGAGGGGGCACCGGCTCTGGCTTCACCTCCCTGCTGATGGAGCGTCTGTCCGTCGACTACGGCAAGAAGTCCAAACTGGAGTTCTCCGTCTACCCAGCTCCCCAGGTGTCCACCGCTGTGGTGGAGCCCTACAATGCCATCCTGACCACCCACACCACCCTGGAGCACTCTGACTGTGCCTTCATGGTAGACAACGAGGCCATTTATGATATCTGCTGTAGAAAGCTCGATATCGAGCGTCCCTCTTACACAAACCTGAACAGGTTAATGAGTCAAATTGTGTCCTCCATCACTGCCTCCCTTCGTTTTGATGGTGCCCTCAATGTTGATCTGTAAGAGTTCCAGACCAACTTGGTGCCCTATCCCCGTATCCACTTCCCTGTGGCCACCTATGCCCCTGTCATCTCCACGGAAAAAGCGTACCATGAGCAGCTCTCGTGGCAGAAATCACTAATTCCTGTTTCGAGCCAGCCAATCAGATGGTGAAATGCGACCCACGCCACGGTAAATACATGGCCTGCTGCCTTTTGTATCGCGGTGATGTCGTTCCCAAAGATGTGAACGCTACCATTTCCACCATCAAAACCAAGTGCTCCATCCAGTTTGTGGACTGGTGCCCCACTGGTTTCAAGGTGGGCATCATATACCAGCCGCCCACTGTAGTTCCTGGTGGAGACCTGAGGGCTGTGTTCATGCTGAGCAACACCACTGCTATTGTAGAGGCCTGGGCTCGGCTCGGCTTGACCACAAGTTTGATCTGATGTACGCTAAGCGTACCTTTGTGCACTGGTATGTGGGTGAGGGTAGGAAGGAGGGAGAGTTCTCTGAGGCCAGGGAGGACATGGCCGCTCTGGAGAAAGATTACGAGGAGGTTGGAGCTGATAGTCCGGGGGATGAGGAAGGAGAGGAGTATTAGAAAGACAAACATTCCGCTTTATTGATCTCTGATGCTGTTTTATTAATGTCAAGAAAATTAAGTTGTTCATTGACTAAACTTATGCTTTCCTCTCGTCAATAAATACACTGTTAAACATTACCTATCTGCCTAGATGGGTTGTATGTATTCACTTGCTCAGTTCAATAAAAAATGTTTTCGCACAGAGATGCTATTGCTCAATTCAGTCACTTGGAGGCAGTGGTGTTTAACATGTATATATATTTTCTCTGAACAGACCAGACATGGCAATCTTAAATGCTAGATTAATCACTAAATTATTCCTCAACATCAGATGATTCAAGAGTATCATTTGCATGTCTTACATTTACTTATTTAAGATTGGATTTATGCTTTACGTGAGAAAAACAGAGTCCTAACCCCGGCCTGATCTAAAATAGGGTGTGGTATTCACTCTGGCCCAAGGGAGGGATAGTAGTGAGGCGGGGGGTGGGGATCTCATGCTGGCAGACAGGTGGTGTTTAAAAATACTTAGTTCTGCTGTTCCCAGACTGGAAAATGAATGAAACTGAAAGCAATACATTAGGAACCATGTAAAGCCAACATTGAAAAAGGCTAAATAGTGTTGTAAGGAGATGAGTGTTTTCACAGGTGTTGTAAACGTTTTTTTTATTTTCAGTTCTGTAATTATTCACCATGTTCAGTTACAAATAAATGATTTTTCTTGACATTAAGCAGGGATATTTAATGTCATTAAAACAGAAAAACTAAATGGATTCTACAATACACTGACCTAAATGAATACATTCCTATAGCACTTTCAATTGCCTCTTTGGTAGTTAATGGATTTTGTATATTTATGATCAGTTATTGGGCAGAAACTCATGCCAAATAAGAAATGTATTAAAGCTAACTTAATGTAAAATGTCACTTTATGTGTTCGAACAACTCCCAACTAGTTTGTTCATTTGCAAAGGAAATTAATCTTAAAACCTTTGTTCTTCTCAAAAGCATATGTGTTAAATGGCTAAAAGATAATATAGCATATCTGGAGGGTGCTCTTCTCACCGTAAGACATGGAGTTAAGAACCATTCAATATATTTTTTCTCCATCTCACAATCAAGAGGTAATTGGACTGTTTGGGAAATAAATTCATTTAGCTTTGCATAACTGCCTCTGACAAAAAAAAAAATCATACAACAGAACATTTTGAATGCTGAAAAGATGTGCACTTCAAACAACCCTGTCTCCTAAAAATTACGTTCCCACCGAACTAAACTGCATTCTCAATTACGTTTCGCTAGAAACAAATTTTCTCCCACGTTACGTTTGATTTGCATGTAACTCAAATACGTTTATTTTCTACCTATCTTTGCCATTTATTGTCTTGCTTATATTAATGATAATAGTAATTTATTAATATCATTTTAGAGCAAACTTATTTTCGGGCTGGCGGCTCACTGTTCAGTTGACCAAATCCGTTATTATGCTGGTTAATGGGTAAATAATCACAATATTGTCTGTAGTCGTTTCATGTCTTAACTACACACTTTTAAATTGTTATCATCCAAAAAGCCTCTTTCGCTGGTACATTAAGGCACTGTGGGTTATTCAAAACCATTCTATTTATTCTAACGTAAATTACATGCCAGTGTTTTATCTTTTTATTTAGCGATTTGTTATTGCATGTTTAACTGGGAATGTTTTCATGTGGAACTGGAAGTACATCACTTGACTGCGACTTCTTCGTCCCTTTTACGTTCCAGACAATGCATGGCTCAGCGTAACAGACAGAACAGCGACCCCAGGTGTGTCTACATTGGAATTACATCTTCATTACTGAAGGAAAATACTTTACCTAAGAGGTTTCTCAATACTCAAATTTCGACTCCTCGACTCCTCGGACGAATTAATTTCAGCGCGCCATTTTGAAGGACATCTCATTTCTTAAATGCACATCGAGGATCGAGCGTCAAGGAGGCTCTCTGGAGGAGCTATAACCGAGGATACACTGATGGTTCCTCCGCGGATGCATTTCTGGGAACGGCGGAGGCGTGACGCACGGCCGGACTTATCTCAGCCAATGACAGCTCTGCATGCATCCCCTGGATATTATTTTAGTAACTGCTTTCATCGCGACGCAATGTTTACAGTGAGAAAAGCTGCGAGGTCCGAAAGCAGAGCAGTGTGTACTAGACTTTTGGGGGCCCTAAGCGAGCTTTGGCTTGGGGGCCCCCTCACTCTAGCGCGTTCTCACTACACACAACACAGAACCAACTTTTGTCTTATGATGTTAGCATAAGCACACATATTGTATAAATAAGAATGTAAACACTGTGGACCTAACCTCCTGTAGGGGGGTCCGGGGGCATGCTCCCGGATTTTTTTTAAATATTGAAGTTAAAAGCATCTGGTGCACTTTGAGAGCAAAATTAATCTCTTAACACCCATATGAAACAGAACTGTAAACAGATTTTTCTTAATGGATATTTTACAAATCACTCCCCTTTTAAACTGTATTCTTGTTTTACTGTCATATAGTGACTGTTTTTCATTTATTCTCTCTGGCTGTCCATCTCATAATGTTCACATAGAAACTAGCTGTCAATAGGAAATATCAATCAGAAGAATTATAATTTCATGCAAAAATCTGTCACAAAAAGAGGTTGCACATTTAAATTCAGTTGTTGTTATGGCAACGTCAGTGGCCAAACAGCCACATTTACTGCTGCAAATACGTTCAAACATGCTGTCGACACGTAAAGCAGTGGCAACTATGCCACCATTTCAGCTGACTTTTTCTCAGAAATACTGTCACATAACATCCATATATTTCAGTGCTAGGTTGATGCTTAGCTAAGATAACTATGAAACCTGTTAAACCCAACACATCCTCACTCCCAGGTCGGCCTATGTTGACGTTATGTCAAGTCCCCTGTCGGCTTTTTCCAACGCAAGGGGGGGGGCCTTAGCGTCCATTTTCAACGCAAGGGGGGGGCCCTTAGCGTCCATTTTCAGCTTTCCGGGATGTCCATATGCTTCTATGGACGCTCATGGAAGCACGGCGTTCGTTTGTGTCGACTGCCCTTAAAGGCAATGTGAGCGTCCATTCTCATTGGATAACGGAGAATTGTACACCCGGAAGTAAGTATTCCCCTTACTGTCGATTGATTTTACAGTGATGTCTGCACTACTCATCGACTAAAAAACACCAGATTATCCTTGTTAATTACACAACATTGATTGGTTTAAATTGTGTGCAATGCTTTTGTATTTTTCCCCTTCGATTCGGAGAAACAAATATTTTTTCGGAGTAAAGGATGGCAGAAGACACTACACTACCCAGAATCCCCAGCTATCGTTGGACTACACCATATGCTCTGTTTGACAAACCCCGTGATAGTCCTCAAGCTCTGTGATTGGAGAGTGTGCTCCGAGGGTTACGCCGAGCCTCGAATATGGGCATATGTCTCATAATTATTTGTGTGAACATAAAAATAATTTGTGTGTAAATATGTGATTTGTATACGGAATTTTGAGACATATTTTCCGCCGGTCTCGGCTCAAATCTACTCGTGTCACTCGGTTATTTTCGGAAACCACGTGATGAACAGCGGAACGTTAGATGCATTCTTCATCATCATCATCATGTTATAGTGATACAGTTAATTTGGTTCAATGGTTCAATATAGCATATAGCCTAACGAGCACTTTCGTTGATGTTGAAGTGCAGGCTATACGCCACTTTCGGGTCCCGGGGGAGCAGCTGGCAGCGAAGCAGCCCAGATAAAACTCTTTCTTCATTGTTTGTTGTGTATTCAGTCAAGCGGGTCGAAGTTACAAAGCACTTCACATCTTATTAATCGGCCTAATTTTACCTTACCAGTGCAGTAATAAAGTAATCTGTAGAAAAGCACCGTATTTAGGTCAGGGTTATGGTGATGAAGAATGCATCTAACGTTCCGCTGTTCATTATAATACAAAAACACAGCATTAAACAAACCATCATGCTCTTACTTTGAAATCATGCGGAAATGTCGTCATCAGCAGGCCATCACGTGGTTTCCGAAAATAACCGAGTGACACGAGTAGATTTGAGCCGAGACCGGCGGAAAATATGTCTCAAAATTCCGTGTGTGTAAAAAGACGATCCGCGAACAGAGATTTGAGATCCGTGAACAGATATTTGAGATCCGCAAGCGCATTTTTGGTCCACAAATACAAAATGGATTCACAAATGCCTGATCGAAAGGTGTAAATGTTAAAGAGATATTCACAGATCTTTTTTTTATTTGTGAACATATTTAGCGTATTTGCAGATCCGTTTTACACTTGCAAATGTATTTGTGAGTTTGTAAATCTTTTAAATGCATTTGTGGATGTTGTTTTACATTTACAAATCACATATTTACACACAAATTATTTTTATGTTCACACAAATAATTATGAGACATATCTATGCCCATACTCGAACAGCACTTGAAATGGGATGGAATCACGGCAGACTGTCCAAAACTGGATTTGAACGGGTCCACCGCGTCCCCCCTCCCCCACCCCGTCCCCAGAACTACACATGCTGGCTATTCTGTTTCGCAACATGTTCTCTATCTATGGCACGTCTCTACTGGGAGTTGTAGTTTTAAAAGACGTTTTCGTATTTCCCATAATAAGAAGTTGCCAGTATTAAACTGTGTACATCCCTGGAGGTTTAGGGGATAGGAAACACTCACATTTAAAACATATAGGCCTAATTAATAAATGGGTGAAAATTGCTTGTGCCCATAATGGGCAGCATTAATATATATCAACACATCCTCACTCCCAGGTCGGCCTATGTTGACGTTATGTCAAGTCCCCTGTCGGCTTTTTCCAACGCAAGGGAGGGGGGCCTTAGCGTCCATTTTCAACGCAAGGGAGGGGGCCCTTAGCGTCCATTTTCAGCTTTCCGGGATGTCCATATGCTTCTATGGACGCTCATGGAAGCACGGCATTCGTTTGTGTCGGCTGCCCTTAAAGGCAATGTGAGCGTCCTAGTGTAGTGGAAGAGGCTAATCTTGCTTCTCATCATCAGAGGAGTCAGTTTCATCAAGGGTGAGACAGATCTCCCCATCCCACACTTCCTCCTCTCCTTCATTGTCTTCCTCCAGTAGGGCAGTGGGGTCCATCAAAAACATTCCTGCATATAAAAGCATTAATTATTGTCATGGCTAGTAGCCTATCCAGGTTCTTAGTCTTTATGACAGCTTTGGAAAGTTTCACATTAGACAAATCTAAATTGTTGCCGGAAATGCATCCACGGAGGAACCGTGGAGGACTCATCAGTGTATCCTCGATTATAGCTCCTCCAGAGAGCCTCCTCGACGCTCGATCCTTGGTCCTCGATGTGCATTTAGAGAAATTAGATGTCCTTCAACATGGCGTGCTGAAATAAATTTCCGGGTCACTACCGAGGATTCGAGGAGTCGAGGAGGGGAAATCTTTGAAATGAGAACGGGCCCATCACTGTCTGTACACAGAAATACTAGTATGGTCTGTAAATATTTATCACAAGTATCCTGAATTCTAAATGTTACTTAAGGAGTACATAAGTATTGTTAGCTTAATGTACTCAAAATATCAAAAGTACACAGTATGTGGCATGGCTCTTTTCACAGTTTTCAATTATCATAGAATATTGTATTAAACTGTTTTTATCACTAACAAGAACATGGAGCAGCATGTTGCTATCAGTGTTGAGCCAATGTTTATTTACTTGTATTTGTATACTAGGTTGTATTTATATATTAGTAGAACAGTAGGCCTACCCTATAATATCAGTCAAGTATGTCACATGTTTTTATATGTAACTATTAGTGTGAAATAAATGTAGCAGGTAAAAAGTCCAATATTTCTTTAAAAAATGTAGAGGAGTAAAGTCTAAAGTAGCATTAAACTCAAGTACAATTATCTCTATATAATACTTGAGTATAGTACTTGAGTAAAACTACTTAAATAATTTCCACCACTGGGTATTGCTTCCGTTGTTGGTATAGGATGTGATTTTATTCTCAAACTATCTTTATTGATTCATTTAAAAAATAAAATGTCACTTAATATTGTGGAGATGACGCTCTTACTCTGAAAAACCAAGCGGAAGTGCTTGCAGGGCTGTGAGGTAAACAAACCACCGGAAGCCATTCGATGTTAGCCCAGACATGGCACTGGTTTTCAAGCATTTTTACTCAAAATGACAGGTATGTTAAGCAGTTAGTATTTTTCAGCGTGTTAATTGTGGTGTCGTTTTCAGTTCTATGAATTATTTGAGATTTTCACAGTTTTATCGAGCTAACACCAGTTTAGCTAACAGCTAGCTAATCTATGTAGCTAAAGAAAGGAAGACATCGGAAACCACGCTAAGCTACACTTCGTCGACATGAACATGACTACACTCATTTAGTTATAGGTGGACAACCCCTACTATGACTATACATGTTAGGTTATTTTGTGCATACTAGTTAGCTACTTTCCTTTTTATTTAGCTGGTGAATTGTGTGTTAATGTTTTCCAGTGGTGTGTAATGTAGTGAAGTACATTTACTCAAGTATTGCACTTAAGTAGGTTTTTTGGGGTACTTTTACTTCACTTAAGTATTTTTTATTTAATGCTACTTTAAACTTCTACTCCACTACAATTTGGCAGCCAATATTGTACTCTTTACTCTACTACATTTATTTGACAAAATACGTTTCTAATTACTTTACAGATAACTAATGGATAAACTATGCTATAAGTATACGATAAGATGTGAAGAAGCAGTATATCAAGTAATTAAAAGTCGCGCCACCTTTACCAGCTATGATAAACACATTAAGCATAAAAGAAAGTCACTTTATAAGTACTTTTGTTTTTTTTATGCCAATACTACATTTTAAATGCAAGACCTTTACTTGTAACAAATACTTTTTACACTGTAAAACTTGTGAAAAACTTCCTATTTGCCTATCGAGGCACCACAAGAGGTAAGTGACACAAACATTGTTAAAAAAAACTCAAAGTTTGTTAAAGCCCCTCTTCACCTCTAATTGATGTAATGGAAATTGCTGTGTAGCCGTGGCAATACAACGTGTGAACAATAAAAAGTGCCCATCTCTGAGATAACAAAAATACATACACTGCTTAATCAAGTATGGATCAGGTAACAGTATGGATCCAAAAATATGAACACACTAGGGTACATTTCTCAATGTCCCATTTTTTTGTTGCATTATATGTCCCGTGAGGGAGTTGTTTTTGTTACTTTGCTTCAGCAGAATGATGTATACCCAGACTTTGACATTTATCAAATCAAGTTTTATTTATATAGCACATTTATAAACGATTTTTGGTTGAGCCAAAGTGCTGTACATATAATAAAAATAGCCTACAGTAGAGACACTTTACAGCAAATACAACAGCACAGATTGTTCAGAATATCAGTATGAGAAAAACGACACCCTCTGTCCTTAGAGTTTCTCAGTGCTCACCTAAAATATACAGCTGCATACACCAAGAAAGTACTTTTCAGTAGGTAGAGACATCTTAAGTAGTTAAACTGAAGTTATTTTGACAAGATAGTTACTGAATTAATCATTTTGTGTTTTATCTTGTGAAATATGAGGATTGTTTTGTTGTTATATTTCCTATTCTGATAATATAGTATCTTTCTGTATAAATAAGTCATTTGAAAGATCCCTCTTTGGCCCTAGAAAATTGCAACATGCATTTATTAGAACAAACCATCAATGAAATAATCACAAAACGAATTGCAGCCCTAAAGAATAAAGTGGATGCCGAATAAAATGGAACTTTTGCATAGTTTTGTTGCAGTGTTATGGAAGTTAGGTGAGCTAATGTATCATTTTTTTCCTGATCACATTAGCATCAAAGACTCCATCTTTAAAGGTGGAACAGCTATTTCACTTTTTAGAAAGAAGCCGCTCCTCTGTTTAACTGATCGTATTAATCTGTGAGAAAATATAATGTCACAGCAGTTAATCATTAGAAGCCCTTGTTAAAGTTCTGCTATTAATGTGTGAT
Source organism: Gymnodraco acuticeps (assembly GCF_902827175.1). Lineage (NCBI taxonomy): Eukaryota > Metazoa > Chordata > Actinopteri > Perciformes > Bathydraconidae > Gymnodraco > Gymnodraco acuticeps. The sequence continues at coordinate 91,419 of NW_022990125.1, read as the reverse complement.
TTGTAGCCTATTGAATCTTTTTCTTTTGTATGTTGTTTCGCTCGGCTAGGACTTGTTTCCAAGGAAATATAAGACACCAGGCAACACATTTGGATGTTTACGGGGGATGATGGATAACCACAAGAGTCACGTACCCTGTCAGTCGTGGGCCGGCCAGCATGGCTGGTCCTCTACTTCAACTCAAGGACCCCTCCTCGACACTCTGCCCAGCTCTCAGCATCAACACCTGGGCTCATCGTCTGACCAGAGGCCCTTCTACCAGCACCAGCAGGAGTCAGATCAGAGTTGTATGAGAGACCCCGGCACCATATTATCCGGAAACACCACTCACCACTCAGCTCTGTACAAAGCCTCTCACATCAGCAGCAATCCGTCATCAAACACGCTGTTTGCCAACACTGCCACCCCGAGTTCCTCTCACATGAATCCCTTTGCCCAGCAAAACCCTCACACCTCACCAATGCTGCTCAGGGCAAACCAAGGAAAAAACATCCTCCTACCATCTCTCCAAACAAACCAATCTCCACAGCCTTGCGGGCCCCAACATCCACCGCTGCTATCCCCCCACGATCTTTACAAAGCACCATTTCAACCTCTATTAACCAATCAGGGTTTACCCGACGGACTTTTGCCCATTAGCCTGCCACCATGTGGACAACATGTAAGTACATCTCAAGCTACTTTTGAAGGAGTGCATGCGGAGTTTGCTGGTGTTGCTGGATACACTCATAGCCATGCTTCATCCATGTCTCAGGAGCAGCGTCAGTGGATACCTTCGTCAAACTGCATGGGTAAGCTTTTTTTGTATTAGCCTTTGTTGTCCTCTAGTACATTTGTCCTGTTTTGGAGGAGGGTTAAACATGTCGGGTTGGATTTGTCAAAATATGTGTTTGGTACTTTAGCTGGTTTGTTGCTTATCCTTGGTATACTGCATTCATAGCCATGGACTGTCGAATGTTGTGTCACCCGTCTCTATCTCTTCTCCAATTCAACACTGTCCTCGTCATCAAAAAGTGAAAATGCTAGAAAGATACTGAAAGTAAAGTTTTTGAAAATGCACAACTTTAAATATTCTAAAGAGCGGTATTGATTTACATTTTGCGTCTTTAAATTTGATCAGTATGAATAAAGTAGTGATTCAATTTCACAATTAGGCAATCATTTGTTTAAAAGTTCAAATATTGATTCTCATTATTTTCTTACATATTAACGGCCCCCTATTAACGCAACTGAACTGATGTACAAAGAGTTCGTGGTTATGGGTAATCAGGCAATATGAACAACTGACTTTACAAAAAAACCACATGTGACCACACTGTAATGTCAGTGCTGTAATACCGTTCATCATACAACTTGCGTGTCCTTTCCTCAGGAGCTGTACACGAGTCAGTCCCTGGCGCTGCTCTCCCTAACAACGTGCCATCGCAAGAGGGAAACATGAGCTCACCGGTGAGAAAATGAACACCACCAAAATGTATTTGAAAATAAGGTTTTGTTGATTGTTGGTCTTTTTTGTACCCATCTCGACTGTTGTGATGGTTTTCACATGCTTCATGATATCTAGCTGTTTGTTTCTACAAAGGTTGATGGTACACATTGTTAGTTACTAAGCATCTACCAAATAAACGTTGCCCAACTTGCTACCATCATGATATTTACGGTTACAGATATGTGGGGTTTCTTATGAGGACTCGTTAGATTGTATATTTTTAAATGAACATGTTTTATCTTCTCTTAGGCCAGCTATGAGAGACAACGTTCGGTGCTTTTGCAACAGCGGGCACAACTTCTTCACCAAGTGGCACAGTTGGATAAACTTGTAAGTGTGTTATAGATAAACACTTGGATAGTTGCTACACTGTTCAACTTTAAAATGATATAATACTTTAAATTGTGAATGGATTTGATTCCTGAAATATAGTTTATAAGAGATACTTCCTGTTGACTTCGCTTTGTCCCCTAATGCAGCTGGAATCCATAAACCCAGAGGACGGCAGTGGTGGGCAGTCTCCACATGCAGTTATTCAGGTAGTTTGTCTTTTTCGATGTTGCTGTTTTATTTGTTTTATACAATCAAAATTGTATAATTCTGTGTATTTTTCTTCACTGTTAGCCTCCACCACCAATGCAAAAATCATCTCAATTTGAACAAACTAAGACCAGCGGTGCACAGCAGGTTCAACTGCAGTCAAAGGTAGCCCCACATTAAATATGAACCAATACCAAAGATGCCTTTATTGTACAATAGGCTAAACTTGATTGATAGTAAAGGCTCAACCCCATTAGTTAAAACTGTTAAATGTCTTCTTTAATTATTTTGTATTTCAGCCGCATATATCAACGGATTGTTCATCGCCTGCATCCCATGAAGAGCCAATGTCATCTAATGCCAAATCAGAGGTAATAACCCATATCAAATGTTTAAAGTAGTATTCAAAAGTTCATCATTTCAATGTTATTTGTCAGGGCAGTAGTAACAGTATGTTTGTGGTATGCGCTGTAAAAATGTGGCTCTTGATATTTCATATTGGGTCAGTTGCGTAATTAACTAACATTTTAGTCTGAAACTATTTTGTTCATTAATTAATTAATTAAAGCCGCAAAAAAAGAAAGAAAACATTATTAGAAAAGACTGACCAGTCATTTCTGGTTCTAGCATGCCAATTGTGAGGATAATGTTTTCCTAATATTATGGTCAATTGAATATCTTTTTATTTTTGACTATTCAAAGACATTGCATTGCTTTTTTCCAACTGGACAATCAATACATCTATTAAAGAATCAGCGTTTGCAAATACTTTTAAAAGTCTATATTGCTCAATTAACCAAGAGTGCTGGCCAATTATTTTTATTATACAAGCATAGACATATACCAAAAAGTAAGGGGCCCAAATACTTGACAGAAGTGTTCACTCAACTCCCTGTCAATCAAGTTAAGTTGCTTTGACTGCAGTAGACTGGCCCAATAAAATGATAAATATCAATTACATTTGCAATGTACTGTACATTATCAACACTATCAATGTTAACACCTGGCATTCTGCCTTTGGTGTTACATTTAGCTACTGGAACTAGCTGTAAGAAAAATGGAATGGAATTACAAAATATAGTAATAAAAGCTAAATACGCTTGAATAAGCTTAATTTTTGGCCTTCAAACTCTGCTAGTTATGTTTTTTTTGAAGAATATGAAGCTAGCAGGACATATATGACATAATGGACACATATGACATATGTCCTGCTGCGATATTATTTTATACTATAACATATGACATATATCTTGTTAAAGACACTAACGTTGAACTTTGAACCTACGGTCTAGTTCTGAAGCATCAGAGCATGCGGATAATATAACAAAAAATAATATATAGAACCTCTATGAAAGGCCAAAATATAAGTAAACAATATGAGTTTAAAAACAATTCTGATATACTTATATTTTCTGCAACCACAGATTGTCGATGACCTGATTTCCACTGATTTATTTTCTTCTTTTTTGTATTTCTTTTAAGGAAAACGAGTCAGCTGAGTCAGAGGTTGACAGTGACTCTGATTACTTGCCTGATAGTGATGCTGACTTCTTTGATTCCCCATTCCACTCTGAAGGGAGCTCTTCAGATGAATTCAGTCACATCAAACCCTCGACCCCCACAAACAAAAAACCTTCTCTGACAGAAAAAAAAGAAGATGAATCAGAAAGTTCTATGTCCGAGGACAACACTGACAGTGCCCCAAAACAGACTCCTGCAATTACTCAGAAAGAAAAGTCTTCTGACACTGTAGTGTTGCCATGTTCAAGTTCTAAAGGAAGACGTGTCTATGACAAGAGGAATTATTGTTTATACTGTGCTAAGCCAGTATTTAAATTGTCACGACATCTTGAAAGGAACCACAGTGACAAAAAAGAAGTCGCAGCTGCATTTCAATACCCCACAAAATCAAAAGAAAGACAAAGGATATGGAACAGATTAACAAATCTAGGAAACTTTGCTCATAATAAGGATGTCTTGAAATCAGGAAAGGGCCAACTTGCTGTCCGAAAAAGGCCGAGCCACACAAAAAAAGCCAAAGACTTTCTCCATTGCCTTCACTGTCGAGGTCTTTTTTTAAAGAAACCTATGTACAGACACATGAAAGTTTGCCCAGAGAGAGTGAAGAACGAGACTGTGTTTGGAAGAAAGAATATCGCATCTCGGTGTGCACTTCAAACTTTAGGAGACCTTAGCATTACTGATGGTTTTAGGAACATTCTGTCCGAAATGATATACGACGATGTGACGCAAACTGCCATGGAAGACGAAGTTCTCTTGCAGTTTGGCGAGCTCATGTTCACTCATCACGGAACTGATCCGAAAAAACACGAGTATATAAGACAATACCTTCGACAGTTAGCAAGACTTGTACTAGAAGCTAAAAAAATCACCCCTCTGGAGAAACTGAAGGACTTTTTTCTTCCTTCGTGCTTCCCACATGTGGTGTCTGCGGTAAAACGTCGTGGCAGGCTACAATGCGGAAAACAAAACATACAGCAATCCTTCACTTGCCATCAAGCTTGGCTACCACCTACAGAAGGCTTGTGGTATTGTTGAGGGGAACGCAGTAAAGTCTGGTGATGAGAGATCAGCAGAGTCCGCGAGAAACTTCCTCTCTCTGTACAAGAGAAAATGGAACAAGCATATTTCTGCAGGTGCATTAACAGCCATCAAGAAAACCAAACTGAAAAGGGCAAAGAAGGTGCCGTTTGCTCAAGATGTGATGCGCCTGAATATCCACGTGGAGAATGTTCATCTTCTTGCTGAAAAAAAACTCAGAGAAAGCCCTTGTACAGAAAACTATGCTGCTTTGGCCAATGTAATACTCTCCCGTACAATATTTTTCAACAGGAGAAGTGTTTTAGAGGTATCGTCAGTGGAACTAACAGCTTTTGAGTCGCGTCAAAAGTCAAACTTGCAAGACGGCATGGACATATCCGTTACCGATTTGGAAAGAAAAATGTGCAGGTTCTTTGTCAGAATCGACATACAAGGGAAGTGCGGCAGAACGGTTCCAGTTTTACTCAAACCATCACTTGAGTCAGCTATAGAGCTTCTCGTAAAGGTACGCGAGACATGTGGAGTCCCCAGTCAGAATCCTTACCTGTTTGGCCGACCCAATGCTCTGACTGCCTACGCCGGGGCACAGTGCATCCAGAAATACGTCAAAGAATGTGGCGCTAAAGACCCTGCAGCTCTGACATCCACAAAGATCCGGAAGCATTACGGGAAAATGCTACAGCTGATGAACCTGAATGAAGATGAGGCCGACCAGATTTTAGGCCCCAACAATCAAGTCCGCAGCCTTGGACAACAGCTGGATGACGTTGAAATCCATTCAGATGGTAGGGTTATTTCTTTTTTAAGATGATTATGTTTCCGATTACTTTAACGTCAATTAAATGTACCTTTTAAATGGAAATGTGTCATTGGCACCGGCAAATCTACTCGGAACATAAAGTTCAGACAAAATACATATATATTTTGCATTTATTCAAAGGATTTGAAAAGGAGTCAGTCTGTGGTTTATTGTGGTGTCAACAGCCTTTTGTGTTACCTGCAAGTGAATATCGCAAATCATTTTCATCACAGTAATTTGGAGCAAGCCACTTAAATGTATCGTAATGCAAAACCTGTCTATTATGCAGCAGTATTTAAGAATATGTGATTCACTGTTTTAATGACTTCTTACTTGATAATACAAAATAATCAGGAAATAATCTGGTGGATGTGATGTTTTAAACCTATATCTGAGCAATGTTCAAATCTATAACCTACTAAATATCTTTCTAAGTCAACCATTGCAATCTACAGTTCTATAATTAGGATACTTTAGTATAAAAGTGACTTTAAATCACATACAATCTGGATTATAGCTGAAGCTTGGTTGGAGGAGTTGGTTGCTTTAATGGATTTTGGGAATGGACACAACTGCAAAATGTGTCGATTTGGTATCGTAAGACGTACTATGAACACTTGATGTAATATGACTGAAAACAACACTGAGGAGCTGCACCTTTGGTCTTATTTCTCTGTTTTCTCTCTGTTGGAAATGTGTGTGTATAGGTAGTTAATCCTTCTTGTTTTTTCTTCAACACAGAGAGAGGACAACAAGCTGCATCATGGGATTACAATGAGCCTTCCGGTGCAGGCTGTGAGCCAACAAGCACCAACGTGACTGTAACTTCAAAATATTTCGAATCGGACAAAAAAGGTAAAATGGTGAACAATCATGATCGGTGATTCTATCAATTAATTGATTTAATATTGTTCCTCTTTGGTTTAGAATTTCTTATATAACAAAATAATCAAGGGGGGGTTAAGGCAACATAGGAGTTCTTACATATTGTCCATTCCATTGTCCAAGCTTAATTTGTTATCAAAACTTGACACACAAAAAGAAAAAATGGCCGGTGAAGATAAATAACATTTATAGAGTTGTGGATGTGGACAACAGTATGTAGAGTGCTTGTGTGAGAAACCAGTATTTTGTTATTTTGAAGAGTTTTCTGGAGTTATTTTGTAATGGCGAAAGTTTACTCATTTCTCTTTTAACCCACAGGATCCAAAATTAAGGGTAAACATAAATGGGAGGAAGCAGAGGTTCTTGCTGTTGAAAGACACATGATGCGGTTAATTAAAGAGCACAAGGTGCCTCAGAAGGACGAATGTGTTCAGTGTCTGGAAGCTGAGCCAGTACTGAGGACCCGTTCATGGAAAGGTGTAAAAGACTACGTCAGAAACAGGATCACTGCCCTAAAAAGGACCCCAAAACAGTAACTGATCTAGGCAAGTAGAACCACAGCAAAGTATTGGACATTTTCAACCTTTAGAAGTGGGTTATTTGGTCAATGGCCAAATCAAGCAATTTTGTTCCTGTTCCATTTGCTTATCCCTGCCACCCTCTGTTCCTCTTTGGTTTGTATGTGTTCAGCCACCATCGGCATGACATGGTGAGCGTTTACATCGGTTAGGATGACCAAGAATAGATTTACATTTCTATTTTTTCTATTTTTGTTAATTGTAATTCTCTTACTTTGTATCATTATAGGTTGTCATGTGTTCTGTTTCATGTTATTAAGTTCATTTGGAAAGAGACAGATCATGGATATTGACAAATAAGGAAAATAATGAGCTGGTTAGTAAGTTAACTTCGGTGACCAGGTTATCTTGTATACTGTATTTTGTTATTCTCTTTGGTATGCTGGTATACTGTATTTTGTCAACTGTGCATATCAACCTTTCAATAAACTAAAGTTTATGTGTGAAAAAACAGTTTGTACTCTATTCCACTCACAACATAATACACACAGTATGTTATCGATGTGTCCAACACTGTCAGGCCTACTGTATCTTTGTCCATGTATGTAGAAATGACAATCATATAGGCATTGGTGGAGGAAGAAGTATTCAGAACCACAAAACAAGTGGCTGCAGAAGAAAAGTCACACATTCAAAGTCTTAATAATGTGAAAAGAAATGAGAGTATTAGAAAACACAACACTAAATATTTCATAAATCAGACATTCATGTTATTGTGGTGCCACAATACATTTGCTGATTCTTATTAATAATAAAATATTAGCACCATTTTTATGCGCCAGAGTAATATATTTACTTGGTAATATAAGGTTTTCTAATATTTCGTTTTTTATTTCAAATTATGCATTTATTGTATCCCATGTATTTTACTTTGAAAGGAAACGCGGAAATGGGATGTTGTGATCCGTGCTAACTTGACGCTAACATTGCAGCAAAGGCTCGGTTTCATGAATGTTGTCTAAATTAATCCTCTCACATTTTGTGGTCATTGAATATAATTTTAATACATTTCACATATGTTAAACTGCTGAAGTGTTTCGTTTCCGTCGCAGAGGGGGAGATGAAGACGCTAACGGTCACGTTAGTAATGTGGACGAACAAGTGCTGCACGCAAAGCCCCTTGTTTCCGCTGATGTCCAAAGGTATCTAATATTGTATTACTTCAAATAACATTGCTCCTTCAGGTCACATATCTTAATTCACCCTGCACATTTAAGGATGCACCTCTGTTATGTGTCAATATTGTTTGCTTACTACAGAAGAACCTCAGTCAATTCCTCTAGTAGGCTAACGTTATTCATATCAACGATTGCTTCACAGTGGTAGTTTTACAGGGGAAACGTTAGGTACATTTTGTTAGGAAGTTTTCAAAGATGTAACATTATCTCTCAAAATAGCTGCATTTTGCTTGTTGATTAGAAATCTATCTGATTTAGCTAACTGTCAATAAAACATGTTGGCCTCAGAGAAGAGATCCGCGAGTCGCATCACGACGCTGCAGGTTTGTTTTGCCCCGCTAGATCCCGCCTCCAAGGAGTCAAACACCTATCAGTGATGGTAATGAAGGATGATGGACGTCCCTACAGCCAATCAGAGCGATACACCCTGTCAGCCGTGGGCGGGCCAGAACGGCTGGTCCCCAGCTTCACCTCAAGGACCTCCCTGCAACCCTCTGCCCAGCTTTCAGAATCTCAGCCTGAGCTCTCCTTCTGACCAGAGGCCTGGCTACGAGCAGCTGCAGGTGTCCAACCACGGCTACCAGAGCGAACTTGCAACCTTTTCATCCAGAAACAACACCGAACACAGCACGCTTTATGCTAATAATGCTGACCAAAGTGTTCAGCGGGTCACTCCTGATGCTCATGCTTCATCCATGGTTCCATCTGCAAGCCAAGGAAGATATATACCTCCATGTTCTCTCGCTCTTATGAAGGAAGGGATGCATCCCTGCAAGCCCCAACAAATGCCCTTTTACTCCCCTCACAGCCCTTACCAAGGAATATCTTCCCCTTTACAGCCCCCATACACTCACCATTGTTCATTAAATGGACCTCAGTCACCCCAACAAAAACATTTGCCCATTACCACTTTATCATTTGGTGTAAATCAGAGTCCACAGTTTACACATCAGCCTGCATTTGAGAGGGCCAATGTGGAATCCTCTGTTGGATACACACACAATCATTCCTCGCCTCAGTGGACTCTCACAACAAACTCAAGAGGTAAGTCTATTGTATTGTGGTTGACTTACTAACATGCATGTTGCAAAGCCACCCTCAGGAGCAGATCCTTTAAATTAAATGACTTGCAGAATTACTCACGAACCATTCTTAAATATACAACATGTAGACTAGAAGGAAAAATAAAGTTTGATAATTCACAAGTAGATCCTTATAGACCTGCTGATTAGTCCAATCATCCAGGGTTTACAGTACACCACCTAACCCTAACCCAACCCTAACTTAACTACTGATCAATAAATACTGTTTTCTAAAGTCTGAGCTAAAACAGCCTACCTAATTAAGGATATCATTTAATTTTAGAATTACATAACTCCTCTGTTTTCTCCTAAGGGACCACAGACGAGTTTGTTCCCAATGCGGCTGCACAGGACAGGAACATCACTCCACAGGTAGGGAAAATACAGTCACACCATTCAAACTCTTTAATGAAGTATGAGTGCCAGCTCAATTGAGTATCTGTGGAGACATCTGCAGATTATTGTCTTAAATGAATCTATGTATTATTTGGCCAAGACTCCAAATCCAACAGTTATTCAGTTTACACTGCAAAAACAAACCGAGACAGGTAGCAGATCTCCATATTGGAAAAGCAAAACCAGATTATTATTGTTGTTTAACAAAACTGTTGATTTATTTTGTCAGGCAACTAATAGATCAGTTTATCATTCGACTATTTCAGCTTTCAGAGAGATTCTCCATTCAACTTCAAAGGTGTTAAAGCAGCTTCTGGCCATGTACCTTGCAATAACAGCTACATGTTGTTCAGTTATGCATTGGTGTTGCATGGAAATATCCCTAAGTATACAATTTAGATAGTTAGATAATTTCCCATGGAGCCCCTAGACTTTATTGCTTCAATCATATTGTATATAAAGTCTAGAATCTCACCAAATTTGACGTCTATGTGTTATTATAAATTAGTATTCAATACTAATTGTTTTTTCCCCTCCAGTCTCCCAGCTCTGAGTCTCGTTATGGTCTGGACCCAGAGCTCCTGCCCAGTGTTGTGAGTTATTTTATCCTCTCTCGTCACCTTCTTTCTTTACCGTTCTTCTGCGGCTCCTGTAGGGCTGGGCAATGTGAAGAGAGTACGACAATATCGATATTGTGAATATATTGTAGGGTTAGACCCATGCTGTTTAAACGCTGGTAAATTCAGAAAATGACATCAATTTAACACTTACGATTTCCTAAATCTCAGAGGATATCTAGTTTCTTATCAACCAATGGATATTATATTGATACTGTATATTGCCTAATCCTTAGCTCCTCTGACAATGTCAAACTATTAAGGGATACACCAAACCCCAAGGAAGTGTGGTGGGCATTGAAGTAAATTTGCCTACATCACTACGTTCTAGTCAATGACGTCATTTGGTCCCAAAAATACTTTTTTCCCATTGATTTAAATTGGGAGATAGACATGTAAATATGTGTATAATTTGTTTGTTGAGCTAAATCAACAACCCAGTATGAACACTTTTATAGCACATAATCAAATCATTATGGTGCTCTATTGACCTCAGTCCCTGAATGATCCAGATACTTTTTCTTATCTGATGTCAGTCCATTTTTGGCTTCATGCAAACTGAGCAACTTGGCTACACACACTGGCAGCATGATGAAGCTGCTGATGTGTGCTTCACTTTATGGTACATCTTTAAGAAAAAAACGCAAATAAAGAGTCCAATACTTGACTTCTAACTTTTTCCAATCATTATTATTTTTAACTTAAAGTAAGAGCCGCAAAACTACTACTTGTAAGATGTTTTATAAAAGATCCTGCCCCTGTTTAACCGTAGTGATCTGTATTCACAGTCTTGCAGGTTGATAAGGTTGCACCCCTGTCTCTTTCTCTCTCTGTTTCCCAGGTGAAGGTGATCGCAGATGACAGTGCAGAGTGGGAGGGCAAGGTCTTCGTCTCAGAGCCCTTTTCCCGTCTCCCTCCTCTGGCAACTACCTCCTGTATCATAGAGGACAGAGGTAAACACACACAACACTGTATCTTTGTTGTTTTTTACCCTGTAAAAATGGCTTCCTAATCTGGCATCCACATCACTGAAATGTAACCTACTTTGCACAGAGAATTTTCTGTAGAAGTTATACCATGTATTATTGATGGAGGCGACTAGAAAAAAATCTGAACATAAACATATTTAATTGAAGAAAAATGGGACCAACCTTGGAAAACATCTAGTGTATGAAACGGTTTGTAATAGTTGTAATAGTGTGTGCTCACTATACTAATTAATGCATCAGTGTTTCTTAGGGTCATAAACACTAAACTCACAACTTAAAATGAAAGCGTTTAGTTTATTTAATAAAAGAGCACTTGTTCAATGTGAAAAGTGACAGTAGATATAGATTAGTTGCAATTTGGTGCTATATATATATATATTCAAAAAAAATTATAAAAGAAAAAAAATTATAAATGATTTTTAACACCTTGAATTTCAGGAGGGGCGCGGGGCTCCGTTGGCGGGGCGCAGCGCCCCTCCAAGACAATGGTAGGGGAAACACTGATTCCAGTTATCAGAAATATTTTGGACATACTGATGAAAGGATTATGACAATAATATCTGCAGGTAGTTAAATTAGTTTTAATTTAATTTTAAAGTCATTATAGCGTATGTTTTTTTGTGAAGGACTCCGATTTAGTTGTGAATTACAAATATGATAGTTTAATGTTTGGGCGTTTTCCCCATTCACCTCTTCCTGTCTCCATTTTGTGTGTCTAAACCAACCTTCATGTAATTCTGGACCGTGTCTCTGTTGATCTCTAGGTAACGCGAGTCCTTTAGCCATCCGCTCTGCGTCGTACTGTATGCCCTGTGATGCTCAGACTGCTCTGCTCAGCCGTCTGCCGCTGGGAGCTCTGGTCACCCCTCTAGCCAAGCAAAATGATGGAGAGGTCAGTGTCTAGCTAATCTGCTTTTTCTAATAATCTCTTAAAAAAAATATAGGAAAAATAACGGCAATCATAGTTACTCATAATTATATCTAGAGAAATGTGAAGCTCATGCCACAATTGACATATGTGAAGCTTCTGTGAAGGTTAACATATGTTTTTAATGTGTTTGTGTGTGTGTGTGTCTGTGTGGCCTAGCATTACTATAGTTGTGGGGACCTAAATCTGTTTACACAGTCACGTGTGGGGACTCGCCTCCCTTATGGGGACAAATTGGAGGTCCCCATGAGGGGAATCATTCATTTTAGGGTGAAGACTTGGTTAGGTTTAGGGTTAGGGTTAGGCATGTGTTGGTTATGGTTAAGGTTAGGATAAGTCTCCAGGAAATGTATGTAAGTCAATGTAATGTCCCCTGAAGTGATGTATACATGATGTGTGTGTGTGTGTGTGTGTGTGTTTGTTTCCTCTTCAAGCCCCTCCCTGTGTGCACAGAGCCAGAGTGTGTTTCAAATTGTGGTTGTTGCGGAGCCTCCATGTGCCCGGCGATGGGCTGGCAGGACTGTGGTCAGAGGTTTTACTGCCCCTTCTGCGGGAAACTCAGTGAAGGTAAGAACTAAAACATGTACCCATACAGGGAATGCTCATACCCAGACTGTAGCTCAGCGTCAGGGTCACACCTGTAAGATATCTGTGTTCCCAGTTCAGTTATGAAAATATAATTTCCTGGGCAGAACAATTCCATTCTTCTCCAGTGATTAAATATAAATTCAAAGCCACTTTAGTTGGGCCCTGTTGTTCTCATTTTCAGGTTAATATTTGTATTTTGAGCCTCTACTGCAGGGGTGGCCAACCAGTCAGAGGTTAAGAGCCACATTTTTTCTATGTTACTGCAAAGAGCCACATCAAACACACAGGCACTGATACCGCTTGTTTCCGTTTTTTTGTTTTCTGGAGACAAGATTTCAACCACGTCACTGATGCATTTTTGTGGCATTGGGATATATATTTTTTAAATCCTCTGGAGCAGAGAGAGGAGCTGTGGATTATTGTTATTGATTAATGCATCAGTGTTTCTTAGGGTCAAAAACACTAAATTCACAACTTAAAATGAAAGCGTTTAGTTTATTTAATAAAAGAGCACATGTTCAATGTGAAAAGTGACAGTAGTTATAGATTATTTGCAATTTGGTGCTATATATATTAAAAAAAAAAAAATTATATATATTTTTTAAACACCTTGAATTTCAGGGGGGGGCACGGGGCTCCGTTGGCGGGGCGCAGCGCCCCTCCAAAACAATGGTAGGGGAAACACTGGATAGTGTTTAATCAACGATAGGTTTCCCCCCCTCAAAGGTGATTGGTTCACTGCATCGCAGGTATTATTGTGATTGGCTCTTGGGCCACATCAAAATTAGACTTGCTTTCATCCTCTCATACTGACACCTGACACCACACATACACACGTAGGGAGAGCCGGGACGAAAGTAACGGAGCGATTTTATCCGAGCCCAAACAACTTTGACCGGCCAAATTACGTTAATACTTAACAGACCTACTAAATATCAGGTTTAACTGTCAGGAGTAGCTAGTGTTGTCACGATACCAACATTTTGGTTTCGATACCAAGTCAAGAATTGCGATTCCGATTATTTTTCGATACTTTTCTTAAAAAACAGTCTTAAATGTAATTATTGTGCTTTATTTCACACCAGAACCATAACCATAACACAAACTTTTAAACAATGAGAACAATAAATTAAATAAATGACAAGATTTCCTATTAAATACAATTAATACATTTCTTACAGACAGGCCTCGTGGTGTCCGTAGGCTTGCCCTCACTGTCAGAGATATCGCTCAAATACTTCCAAATTTCGCTTCTGGCGTCTTTTTTGTCAACAAGCCGAGGCGCAGCGGCAGTTGCACTCCCACTTGCAGCCATGCTTCTCGCTTTCTCACATGCTCTGGCAGCTAGCGCGTGCACGAGAGAGGGGAGGGACTTAGAGCGTGCTTGAGAGGGGCGGGACTGCAGGCACGGCTGCAGTGCAGGGAGTGGAAGCAGAGCGCTGAACACACACGGCTCTTATTAAAACGGCGCTTTCTCACCGGAGTACTTTCCCCCGTCATTCTTAAAGTACCGATACTAATGAAACGGAGGAATCGTAACGTTTTTAACCACAGGGTATCGCGGTATACCTTTCAAGTATCGGTACACCGTGCAACACTAGTCAGGAGTCAGTGTCTCTCCCCCAAACTCACACATATACAATTCGATATGAACTGAAGAGCCGCATGAAACTAGGCAAAGAGCCGCATGCGGCTCGAGAGCCGCGGGTTGGCCACCCCTGCTCTACTGTGACATGTTTACATGCTTTAATGTTCAAAAAGTGCTTTATTTTCCTCATACTGCCTGTGCTTTATATCATATTCCATTTACTTGTATATAGACTCTTCTTGCACTATTTCTATTTTATTTGTATTTACTCAAAATATTCTCTTGCACTATTGTATTTGTTTTATGTCCCATATATATTCATGTTGCATTGTTGGAGGAGCCTGTGACTTAAGTGTTTCATTGCCATATACACTGTAGCTACTGTGCACATGACAATACAGCCTTGAATCTTGAAAAATCTTGAATCCTGCTGCAGCACCTCTTTTCACCCTCCGTCTGAAACTAGAGACCAGTTTGCTCTGATTGGTTAGCTGGGCGGATCTGTTGTGATTGGTAAACTGTTAAGAGATGTCCTATTTAACCTATCATATACAATGTGTTGGAGCACTAGCCAATAGAAGCACAAGTGTTACACGGTGATGTCATTATGCTACAGAAGTAAACACAGGACGTCAATGGCGGCGTTTCAGGCAGGGGGGGAGACTGTGGGAGAGAAACTCCATCTGGAGGGAACTTTGGGATGTTAGCCTCTGCAGACCATTAACATGCACACAAACCTATATAAAACACTACAGGAAAGGCGAAAAGCATAATAGGGCCCCTTAAATGTATTTAACGGCTTCCCTGAATGAACGTTCTTTAGTTTGTTGCTTACTTTGCATTCAGCAGCAGCTTTTCTCTCCTCTTGTGTTTCAGTGCCGTGGCAACACTACCAGCCCACCAAAGGGGTGGAGGGGGCTCGGTTGGATAAAGACAACAGGCCTGAACTCAGTATGGGGTCCTACGAGAAAGTTAATTCTCAGAAAGTTCGTTTTTTATTTACCTGCTCTTGAATATGAGCTTTATCAAACATATTACCATCTGTGTGTGATGGGACGTAGCAGCCTGGATGTTACACATACAGTATGAAACATTCTTTCTACAACCTGATATCCTCCATTAATAAATAAGATATTTATAATTATAATGTCTTAATTACTTGCTCATTTTAGCTTCTCAAATCTGAGAATGTGATGCTTTATAAATCATTACAATTACTTTTGGGGGTTTTAGTCTGTGAGACAAAAGAAGAAATGGAAAATGTCAAGTGCTCTGTGTAAACTTCTAAAAGGATATTTTTGCTCTTTTCTGATATATTGCAGATCGAAATTATAAATGACTTAATTGAAATAATACAGTTGGAGCCATATTTTCATGTAGAGAATCCAGAGTCTGTAAACTGTAACTTTAGGATTAAAAGTGGAGTTTTCTATCCCACAATTCAGTCAACCTGTATCTTTTTTGGCCTCTCATTTCTCTTAATTGTTGTACTGGTTTCAGGGTGAACCTGCTGCCCTGCTCCTAGCCATAGATGTGTCTGCGTCCGCGGTGAGAGGAGGACATTTGGAGTTTGCAACACAACAAATACTCACTCTGCTCACATCGCTGAAGATGTAAGACAAGCTCACACACACCTTTCCCTATTCAGTTTTGGAAAAAAATGCAATACTAGAGAAAAGGATCAACATACTGGTTTTCAGGCTGCAATCTTTAAAGTTTCTTCATTTTGTGTAGGGAGGATGGTGACGTCCGTGTGGGTTTGATGACGTACGACAGCAGGATCCACCTGTACGACCTCAGCCCCGCCCTGTCCCGCCCACACATGCTGGTCATCACGGAGACAGAAGACCTGCAGCTTCCTGTGAGGGAGGGGCTTCTGGTGCCCCTGAAAGACTGTATAGACAGTATCGACAGGTAACACAAGCGTTCACTGACTCCTGTCAGATGCATTTTGCAGAATCATAATCAGCCTCTAGTTTTATTAATCACTCTTCTAAGTAATATTTGCTTTTGTATGTTCTAGCTTTACAAATACAGCCTAAATCTGACCAGTTTAGTTTTCTTTTATATTTGAATCCTAAAAGCTGCCAAATGAGTAATAGTTTTTGCACTTGAGGTTTGTCTCGAAGTCAAAAGTGTTTATTGAATGGGTTTTTGCCTAAAATGAGGTCTGTGGTTAACACAAGTTTAAGAGATTTTCCATCCATCTTCTCCCGCTTATCTGTGGTCGGGTCGCGGCGGTAGCAGTTCCAGCAGAGAGCCCCAAACTTCCCTTTCCCCCAATTTTTAAAAGATTTTCACATTTCGTTAAAAAACCTAAAATATATCAGTAAATACCTCATACATTTTGAATCTCTTACATGTCTAAAAACATGTAAGGCTAACAAGTTCAATGAGACCAAAGAGTTCAAACTATTTTAACTCAAACTTTCCAATTCCAACTTGTAGATTTATCCTTAGTTCTTAGTTTAGTGGTTGTGACGATGAAGTAGTGTAATCTTCCATGTTCTGTTGCTGGCCCACATATGAATAACGTTTATAGTATAGTTCCTCTCAGAAAATGTTGTCTCTACCTAGAAAGTAACAAACACAAATAATTACATTTGTTCATTTTGTTTTGAAAGTCTTTCTAAATCACTTTGGTATACATTTGGTTTTCAAGCAATCACTACTCGTCGGTTGTCTGTGTTTAGTGTGTTGCAGCTTGTTCCTCAGTTCAGTCCGGAGTGTGATAGCTCTAGTGGAGTTCCCATCGAGCTGCCGGTGAAAGCAGGGCTAGCCGTCCTTCAGGTCAGTAATCTCTGCGCATATATTGCATATCTTTTTTGGCAGAGGTGTTACTTTGCTAAGCCATCCTCTCCCACAACTTGCCTATTGGAAGTAACACAAACGCGTTATTTTTGTTTGTTTCCAGGCTCTGAGTTGTCCTGGCAAGCTGCTGATTTTCCACACTGCTCCTCTGACAGAGATGGGACTCACACACTCGTCCTCAGGGTTCTTCGGCTCAAACAAACCAAAGGTACACAACTCACAAAAACACACACGCACAGTTGGCTTCCTGTACAGGTGGAGGCTTCACTAATGTACACTTACATTAATTCCCTCTTCATTTTTTTCTTCCAGTCCATCTTTCAGCCATCAGATCCAGCCATCTCATTGGCCAAGGAGTGCGTCAGTCAAGGTTGCGGGGTTAGCCTGTTTGTCCTCTCCCAGCAAGATGTGGGCGGGGCTTGGCCGGGGCACATACCATATCTAACAGGTGGAGCTCTGTACACCTACAGCCACCTCCAGGTATATCAACAGCCCCTCACAATGTAGCACTGGAAATGGCTCAGAATAAACTACATGAAGAAGAAAGCTGCTTTGTTTTTAAAGGAATAGTAGACATTTTGGAAAATAGGCTTATACAACATTATTTTCTGCTAAATTTAAATATACAGCAAGTCGCTTGACTTGACACAAAAACACCATCTACCAATTTCAAAAATCTGTCCAAAAATGTATATTTCTGCAACTTAGAAGAAGTGTTTTTTGCTGTATTTTTATGCAGACTGTTGGAATATTAGTCTACTTGCCTTGCCAACAGTGTGAACCCGGAAATATAGACTACCCCAAAGTTTTATGATGTAAATGTATAGTACGGGTCCCCAGCACATAGAAACTGCTGGATGCTAACTTGCATATGTTGGGCAATTTGCACAATTGGTATTATTTACCATTAATTAGGTGCAGACACTAGCTAATCAATGGCTTTGCTGATTCACAATTTTATTGTGGTTTTTTAGGTAAATCGAGGATGTAAGTGGGTCTTTTTTGACCCGGTGAGGTGGTTTTCTCATCATTTCATATTCCAGCTATTCCTCAAAAAACATGTTTTGGATATTTTAAGAAATTGTAGTTTTTGTATTACTACCCCAAGCTTCCATAAGTGGGTCAAAAATGATTTGCATGCATTTTCTATGGGATCCTATGGGAACCTTTGATTCTTATCACCTGTTGCTGTCATGAATACATTCACTGTAGACCACACCGACTACATCACAAGTGACACCTCTCAGGAAGATTATTTTACACAGCCAGATCTGATACCTGTCAGTATAATAATAATAATAATACATTATATTTGTATAGGGCTTTTCAAGGACTCATCGCTTTACAATATAAGGGAAGGTTAGGGTGGGGGGTATAGGACTATCAAACTTGATCAACCGGCATGGATTGATGGGGGGTGGGCTATGAGTAGACAGAGGAGAAGAGATGAGTTTTGAAAAGGGACTGCAATACTGTGAGGGTCTCAGAATAGCGGAGATCTTGGGGGAGGGGATTCCAGGACCTGGGAGCTGCCACTGAAAAGACTCTGTCCCCAATGCTGCCTAGTTTGGACTTGGGGGGGACAGGAGACCGGCTGAGGTGGATCTGAGGGACCGCGGGGGTTGGTAGGGGGTGAGAAGACCAGTGAGATAGGAGGGGGGGTCAGATGGTGGAGGGCTATAGGTCCCAGTATTTTGTAGTTGATGCGTTGGGAGACGGGAAGCCAATGAAGGTCTTTGAGGACTGGTGTGATGTGGTGCCATGATCTGGTGTGTGTGAGGAGTCGGGCGGCTACATTTTTTACAATTTTGAGTCTATCGAGGGACGGGGAGCGGATGCCGTAGACTAGAGAAGTGAGTTACAGTAGTCAAGGTGGGAGGAAATAAAGGTAGGCTAGGTCGTTCAGCTGCAGGGCAGGTAAGAGAGGGTTGGATCTTTGCATCAATATGTTCAAAATGTTTTTTTGCTAAATGTAAAAAAACTTATGAAATTATAAATATTGAAAAATTAAATATAAGATATTTCTAGTGTGAACCAAAATATAATACTAAATATTATACAAGTGGTTTTTCTGAACCAAAATGACAAAAATGGCATAAAAAGTTAAACACATTATTCTAATACGGGTCCTTTTTGACCCACTTATGGAAGAGTGTAGTCACTCGTGCATCTAAGGGTAAATGAAATTCTGACATGTTTAGGATCAAGAATGGCAGTTATGAGTCCTCTCAAACTTTAAAATGTACCCAAAATTCATCAGAATCCTCCCACTGGGAGTACAAATATGGCCACTCTCTGGTTAAATCTGCCATTCTTGATCCTGAAAATGTCAGAAATGGACTCAGCATCCCCAATAACCCCAAAACCACTCAAAAATGTTTTCGAAAGCCTTTTTTGAATATTGTCCCCATAGGCTATAATGGTAATCATGCTAACAAACACAACTTATGATCATTGTGCAAATTGCCCAACATATGCGAGTTAGCATCCAGCAGTTTCTATGTGCTGGGGACCCGTACTTGACCATTCTAACATAAAGCGATGAGGTACTCTACATTTCCGGGTTCAGAATAGGACTTTATGAGCCGGCAATTAGACTATATGCTAAGCAGACAGAAGTGTTAGAGGTCCCATTGTAGAGTGGTGTCTCTTTAATTCCCCCTACAGGGAGAGTTGGACAGAGAGCGTTTCAGCACTGATCTAAACAAGATTTTAGAGACGGACACCGGCTACAAGGCTGAGCTCAGGATCTTTGTCAGCAAAGGTGAGACTTCTTTGTTTGTGCTAGTCACCTTTTAAAAAATAAATAAAACAACTAGTGATTCTATTCTTCTTGCCTGTTGTCCCCAGATATGCGTGTGTCCGGCTGTTATGGACTTTTCCTCCCTGGGCCTAGCCCCAGCCAGGTCACCATGGCGACTGTTGATTGGAGGACGACGCTGGCTGTAGAGCTCGCACACTCCAGAGCTCTAGACGAGACCAGAGGTGTCGCCATACAGGTGGTTAATTATTGTTATTGTTAGTGATCGTCAAATTAGATCAAAAGTTGTTGTGAATTTACAGACACTTGTGTTGTCTTTTTCTCACCCAAATCATTCTTTTAGTTTAGATTTGATTGAATTATTACACTTTTTATTCACTTTTTGTTTTACTTTTGAATGAGGCAACAATATTTTTTGTTTTATAAAAAGATGACTAAGAAAAGACGGATATTTTTGATTTAAGAGATTTTCTGAGTAGCCATTCCCTTTAACTCCCCCCCCCCCCCCCCCCCCGTTAGACTGTTTTGTCTTACAGCACCAGGACAGGAGACAGGAGGACCAGAGTTCACACTCTGACCCTGCGATGCTCTCGTCACCTTCAGGACACTTTCCGGCAGTACCAGGCCCAAACACTGCTCACATTCTACAGCAAAAAAAGTAAGGCTTCTATTGTATACTAAAGCAATATGTCTGCTCTGCATCAGTTGATGTTAACAGCTAAGTGGAAATAAATACACTGCTCGGTGATACTAACATAGATTATTATATTGTATTTGAAAAAGTTTGAAAAGTATACTGTTTTTTAATTAAAACGATACATCCTTTATTCCACCTTAATTTGTCATTGTCCAATTTATATTAATAATGCATCCGAAATCAAATGAGATCATGATCAACCTAGTTTATAGATACCCTCATAGTTAAGATATTGGTGTCATCCCTGAAATTATGAACATGTTGGAAAGTAACACATTTACTCAAGTACTGTACATTTTCGAGTATTTTCATTATTTGCTACTTCATACTTCTAATCCACTACAATTTGGAAGAAATAATTATATGTTTTGCTCACCACATTTATTTGACATGGAAAGTTACTAGTTACTTTGCTAGGTCATATGATTGATACAAAATATAAATAAAATGAAAATAAATTATTAGAGATTTTTGTTATGGGTTTAGATACCTGGCAGTATATAAAAGTCTTTGAAGTGACCAAATGCAAAATTAAAATTGTGTTTATATAAATTGATCAATTATAATCCTGCAACATTCTGCATAATGAATACTTTTAATTCTTACTTTAAATATAGTTTGATGCTTTTGTACTTTTACTTGAATAACATGTTGAATGCCAGACTTTTAACAGAGCACTTCTACACTGTGATATTATTACTTTTACATAAGTACTAATGTGAGTACTTCTTCCACCACTGACTACAACTACAATATTTTCCATAAACAAAGCAAGATTTTTCAGAATCTAAAGCCCAGTAGATTCCCCTGTAAAGCTGAATTGTATATATAAGGTGAAGGGCAATATACTATGTACTAGTCATTAGAATTTCCTAGTTGCTTTATGGTTTCATTTGTGTACAGTAATTCTCAAAATTAAAAAGTGGAAAAAATGTATTGAATTAAAATGTGACATTGTAAGAAAACTTTAATTTGTGTTTTGGTGTAGTTTACTGCACGGTGTTGGAGCGCCCTCTTCAGGAGCTGAGGGAGGAACTGCAGACGGAGGTCACAGAGGCGCTGGCATCTTACCGCAGACACTGCTGCTCCGCTTCAGTGTCTGCTGGACAGGTCAGCTTTAGAATCATAACATACACTTTAACGTATAACGTCGACGTCATTACAACATACGGTAAAGCTGCACTGTTTGAATATCTCAAAAGTCTTTCTTTTTTGTTATTGTTGAGGAAAATCTTCGCAATTATTCTTCTTCTTTATGAACCACATTTACCCTCAGATATCATGTTCCTCCATGGTGGAGCTTTTCATTGATTTATAATAATAACAAGTTAAACATGTATCTTCTTGCTGTTTTTGGATTGTTATATATTGTCATTATTTTAGTTGTTTTCGTTTTATTTTTTAAGGCAGCTCCAGGCACAACTTCAGGCTTTGTTTTTAAACCGGGCAAGCCGGCGGTCCAGAGAGGAAGTAAAGCTATTGTTCATTGTTCCTTTTGATCGTAAAAAGATAACATATATTTTTGCCTGGACAATTTATTAATCCTTTGAAAGATTCGCTACCTAGTGCCTCAGTGGAAGTTTTATTTTGAGTTTGTTTTATCCGCTACATTCCCTCTGTAACTGTCACTGTGCAAACCTGGAGTGGATTTAAATATTTTGTCATCATGTCCTGTGTTCTGTGTGTGTGTCGTGTAGCTGGTCCTCCCTCAGTACCTGCGAGCACTTCCTGTTTACATCAACAGTCTGAGGAAGAGCGAGGTGCTGCTGCCGGGCCTGAGGAGCTCCATCCACCAGCGGCTGCAGCAGCGCTGCCAGGTGCTCGGCATGGACACCTGCAGCACCTCCACTCACTTCTACCCTCTGCTGCTGCCTCTGGTCAGTGCCCCCTTTGTGGTTATAATGGCTGTATTGAGCCTATAGGGAGGCTGTGGCTCAGTGATCTTCAAATCAGGGGAGCACCGGTTCAATCCCACCTTGAGATCCACTGCAGTCAGCATGTCATTGTGTCCCTGGGCAAGACACTTTACCCCAAATAACTTCTGTGGCAATTGCCCACAGTGTTGAGTGTATGTAAGTCGCCTTGGGTAAAAGCGTCTGACAAGTAACAATGTAATGTAATGCAATGGCTGTAGGTAACAATTTACCAACAGGGACATGGTCTTCATCAGTGAGGGTGACGTCTCAGGTGGAAATTCTGCATCACGGTGCTGAAAGCCATAGTATTCACTTTCTAGCGATCAAAAACACAACTGTAGTTTTGGAGGTATTACTTTTGACATCTTATTTAGTGTATCTCATATTGTAAGGCACTCCAGCATCGACAAATGTAACTAGTTTTAGTTGACTTTCAGCTTCTGTCAGACAATACGAAATAACTTCAGCTCAACAATTCTTTGTGGTTACAGTAGCTGTATTGAGTTAACAATTTATAACGGTAAGATTAATGTTTTAGATCAACGCACAGATTTGTTTTTCTGCATTTCTTTACTCTGCCAGTATTTCTGCACCATTGGTGATACAGACATTATTTTTCACGAGTATTATTAGTAGAAAGCAATCTTAGCATTATTTTCCTTTCTGACCCACATCCACTCATCTTGCCCCTGCAGCCGCTGGTAGCTAACCACTCCGTCTCTCCACCCCCCCCGGAGGCTCTGCGCTGCTGCGCGGCCAGCCTGGAGCCCGGATGTCTGTATCTGATTCATGCACCCCTCACACTGCTGCTCTGGGTGGGTGACCAAGTCCCATCATGCACCCTGGTGGAACTCTTCAACAACAACTGCTTCTCTTCCCTGCCCTCTGGAGAGGTAAGAGATCAGACAGATACTCACTCATACAGTAATGCTAACCTCTTTTAAAACTATTTTTTTATACGTTTAAAAAAATGTCTCTTAGCTTTTCCTTTTTTGTCTGTTTTTTTATTTATTCTCAAAATGTGTATTCATTGTGTTTTATCTATGTTCCTCTTGTCTGAGTTAAATAATCTAATATTTGTACTTTCTCTTTTTATGTCTGTGAAGCACGTTGAAAACTTATTTGGAATTTTTTTTTTAATGAACCATAATGGTATTAATTGGTGTATATTATATTATCTAAAGCAGATAATATGCCTTATTAAATCAAGAGTGTTTTATAATAGTGTATAGTGTAAAAAATAAGCATTTTAATAAAAAAAAACTTCTTATTGCCTGCATCTGTTTAGCTGTATATGTTTCAAACATTCAATAATAAATACATTTAACCTTCTCGCATAAGAAGATGCTTGTTGGAATAATACAACTTATATAAACAAAGTTTTATGTCAGCTATTAACAGAAATGTATAAAGCGTAGAGTAATGTTAGAACGTTATTGAGAAGAGGAAAACATGGTGTTGGGGATGGGATGTACAAATATAATGATACCTTTAACGACTGAACTGAGCCCTTTAGTAGAACACCAATTGAACCCAAAGGGATATAAAGACACCAATGATTGCTTTTCTTCCTGGTGATGTAGTTCCCTGCAACACTGACAGGTTCACTGTTGAGTTGACTCTCTTTTCTGCTGTGTTGTGTTTCTTCAGACCAAGCTGCCAGTTCTTGATAACCCTCTGTCCATCAGAGTGCGGTCCCTCATCAGCACTCTGAACTCTCAGGCTCCCTGTGCCCGCAAGGTGAGCTGCTGACACCTCTAACTACTCAGTCGCTTTCCCACTCCTCATGTCTACTCAGTAATTAGAGCTACCTCGAGGAAAAAGCTGAATCTAATCCTCCTAATGTTCATTCCAAGTTGGACATTGGATTTATTTTTTTAATATGAAGAAGATGAACCTTTATTTTATCCCCAAAGAGAAATTCATGTGTTCACTCATTTGTGATTACACACACAATGCACACACATGCACAGGACCTACAGTCAGGGGCGGACTGGCCATTGGGAATACCGGGAGTTTCCCCGGTGGGCCGGTGCTGTGCGTGGGCCGGAGGGCCCAACAAATATTTTATTTTATTTTTTAAAATAAAAAAATATATTTTATTTTTTTATTTTTTTTATTTTCCTAAATCCTACCGGCCCACATTTGTAAGTGTTCCGGGGTGTGGCCCACACCCCACTGGGCTGGGCTGGGCTGGGCCGTTTTGATAGGCTATCAGTTTCACTTTCACACATCAGCTCCGTAGCAGCTGTCACTGAGCAGTGAACGATCAGGAGTGAGTGACTGAGAGACCTAGCTGGCAGTTGCTTACAGATGGATAAACAAGCTCCAAAGCGTAAAAGCGTTTTTGTATAGTTTGTGTATACAGTGTATACAGTATTGTGGCAAGCCCTGGGTTCAGAGGGAGGGGCTTGCATATTGGGAGGGGGGGGTTGGCAGGGAAACGGGGTTCAGGGGGAGTGGCTGTACCCGTAGGATAGAAAACGGGGAAGTGACGTCTGACTCAGAAGTTGTGCGGCTGTGGAGAAGAACGTGTTGCCCACATTCTGTTACTGAGTTTAGGCTAGTTAGCTAGCAGGTTTATTGTTTTAGGTGCAGTCACTTTTGCCTCCACTTGCTGTTCAAATAAATGTTGAAAGAAAAAGTAAATCTGTTTACAGTTCTGTTTCACATGGGTGTTGAGATAGAAATATCCATATATTTAGTCCCTAATTTTGCTCTCAAAGTGCACCAAATTGACGCATTTAACTTCAACATTTAAAAAAAAAAATCTTCCCGGGGGAGCTTGCCCCCGGACCCCCCTAGAGGAGGTAAGGCCTACCACCTGCCCACACCCCCTGTTAAATTGTCTCACCCACATTAAGGATGCTTCCTATGCCCATGTTTTATTCCATGCGTCAAGTCAGGCAAATTGGGTCCAAATGTTATTGCATCAATGATCTGTTAACATTAAAATCACTAAATATATGCTGTAACTATTTTTGCTCTAGGCAACTCAAGGGCTCAGGTAATGTGATTACTATATGAATAATTGTCCAAAATAACATTAAATGCATAGGGTTTTTTGCATTAAATGCATAGGGTTTTTTGTTTTTTGTTTTTCGTCACCAGCCGGCCGATACATGCTGCGCATTAAGTGGGCCTGTCTGTCAATTAATCCCTGGGCCACTTTTTCCTCCCAGTCCGCCCCTGCCTACAGTATACACAGTATGAATACATATACAAACACATGCACTTTTTCTGTTATGTGGAGATATCATTGAGCAATTTTAGCAATTGGAGCAATTTCCCCCAGTTTGACATCCTATTTCTATTTTGCATTGTGGGTATAAGCAAACCAACTTCCCCCCAAAACGTTTTGAATTTGTCATTTCACATTTTTTCATATAACAAAAAAATCATGGAAGAGCTATAAAGTGTATACTATGTGAAATTAGGTGAAAAAAAACAAAAACAATAACAGTGAGAAGTTGAGCACCAACTTTTGACCTATTTTGACCTTTGCACTTTCTGAGTTTTTCCCTCAGTTGCCACATGTTGCCCAAGCCCCCAGGAAGTGCGCCAGACTCTGAGGAAAATATTCGTTGTGGCCAAACAGCGGTACTACACTTCCGTATCAGTCGCCGGCCCCGGAAATACTTTTTCCCATTGACTAACATTGGGAAAGAGACGTCTGTAAATCGTTGGATGATTTTTAAAAAACTAAATAAACTATCCAGTATGAACATTTGTATAGCCCTTATTAAAAACATTAGGTCCTCAAGTTGTAAAATGTGCTAACGTTATTCTGAGAGTTATTTTCCTCTGCATTATGAACGCTCATAGATGAGAGCAACACCTACGTCACTTCCGGTCAAAAAATACGGCCCCGCCCACTTTTGGGGGAAAACAACGCTGTCATTTGAATGGCGGTCAATACAAATTCTGAAGTTTTTGCCAATCCGATCAAATTTTTTTGAAAACCGTGGATTTTTGGATCTTCAAAGAGCCCGATTACGATGGCCAGTCAGGCAAACAATTACATTCGATCATTGGTAATCGACAATCGGTCTTGATATATGGTTAAATTAAAATCAGTAGGCGAGGCTGTAATTTCTCCAGCTGTTACTCTCATGAGCGAGGTGGAACATAATAGTTTTATCATGCCAAAAAGCTGCTGTGTCGTTTATTGCACCTCAAACATTATAAATAATCAAGAGTTCAGTGTTTCTGTACTTCCTCTAAGAAGAAAGGACAGTAAAAGAAGAGCTCTGTGGCTTCAGGCTCGATTGCCATTCAAATGACAGCGTTGTTTCCCCCAAAAGTGGGTGGGGCCGTAAAGTGACGTAGATGTTACTCTCATCTATGAAAATCGATAGCCTACTGCTATATTTAACCATATATCGAGCCCAATCGTCGATTTCTAATGGCTTAATGCAATTGTTTGCCTGTCTGGCCATTGTAATCGGGCTCTTTGAAGATCCAAAAATCTCAGGTTTTCTTAAATTTCTGATCGGATTGGCAAAAACTTCAGAATTTGTATTGACCGCCCGGAAGTGACGCATTTGTTACTCTCATCTATCTAACCCACAGGACTGCACCGCCCGACACGTTCATGTGACGTGGTCAGTACTACATGAGTTTTACCTTTACCCATGGATGCACAATAAAAACGGATTATATGATTATTTGAATACTTTCGTGACGTTTCGCTCTCTCAAAAGTTGGGCCATTTTGTCTTCATGCGCCAATGAGCAACTCTCGGAATGAACGAGGCCCCGCCTCCCACGCTGTATCCAGTTCTTATTATACATCCATGATGTTGCCTCACTTAGTGCAAGTGTAACCATTAGAGATGTTAAGATTCACCGATTCGCATCGGTGCACCGGCATAAACGTTCAAGATGCGAGTGCACCGGTTGAAAGAGTGCACATCGGCTACAGTTTGGGTTGAACCGGGTTGAACTCGCGATGCATCGATTGCGTAGCGTCTTTGCATCGGTAAAAAAAACGATTCATTCATATAAAATCCCCTAATCTGGTCAACGCTCAGCAGAGACGATCTTTGATATTTGCTTCGCCACTACGGAGGCCGAGAGTCTCCGTTATCAACACACACGGAAGTCGAGGAGAAAGAGAAACACAGCGCACCGAAAAATACCTACATATCAAACGTTTGGTAACACTTCGGATTGTTCAAGAAAGACGGTGTAATAGTCCTTTATGCTAGGCTATATAGTTGACCGCAGGTCATGGAGAGTAATAAGGTATCCGTAGACTTTTGTATGAGGTATCTTTATTACTTAACAGGTCTACAGCCATGATACATAGATCCGTCCTAGATGCGGGCTTGCATACACACAGTATCACTCCGCAGCCGCACCCCATCAGTAACGTCCTGATGGTATATGTGCGCGGTACAGACGGTCAACTTGAAAAATCGCTCGCAAATTGTTAACGATGCCGAGCCGATTTAAAGTACACAAGTAGTACGAGGAACTTAGCGACGCACATAAAGAGGCGACATGGGGTCTGCGGCTGAAAAGAGAAACCTCAAAGTTAGACATATGAGTTAAATCACTCAGTGAGGTGTTCTGTCAGAGAGAGTGGTGTTTAGTTTACAGCAGCCTGTGACGGCCAATAATAATTTAAATGTATTCCTCACTGTAAGCAGTTATGAAATACCTGTTTGTGAAAGGTTATTTGTATTATTTATTGTTCATATAGAACCCACCGCTTTCTGCTCACTGGTGAGTTAGCCTATGAATGAGTGTTAAGCACATCAGGCTAGCAGCTGTATGGGCATTGCTCTATGGTAGCTGTTATTTGCACATTGTTAATCATGAGCAATGCATCCTTAAATTGTTTAACTGTGAGGTGTTATACAATTGTACTCTGGAGAGCTTTTAAAGGTAAAAAAATAAACGGCATGATGGGATGTGCAGTACCAAATATGTAAAGCACTTTTTTGTTAATGTATGATTTGCTGCATATAAGGAATAAAACAAAAGTCCTCTGTCGTACCAAATTGAAGTATCATTATTTTTGCATCGTGTTGAATCGCATCGTATCGCACCGAATCGCATAATGTTGAATCAAATCGTATCGAACTATCGCAACAGGGGTGAATCGTATCGTATCGCATCGCCTGGTGTTTCAAATGTATCGTTAATGTATCGTATCGTGGCAACGTATCGAGATGCGCATCGCATCAGCCTCAGTGATGGAGATGCACATCCCTAGTAACCATGTGTCTGTTTTTCTGTCTCAGCTGTGGGTGGTGAAGCAGGGTGACTCCTGCGAGGAGGCCTTGCAGCGCCACTTGGTGGAGGACAAAAGTCCCAACGGTGGGGCGTCCTATGCAGACTTCCTCTACCATCTCCACGTCAACTCTGTCCGGCTTCTGCAGTGAATTCGAACACATTTTCTATCCTCTCTGTGTTCTGTCTTCTATAAAATATTATGCTTTTTGACTCAAAGAGCTATAGGAAAGGATGAAAGTAAAAAATATTACTAGACATAATTATGTGTGAAAAAATCAAAATCCTTTTTATCAGAGAATCAGGCGGTGCATGGGGTCATTTTAAGAAGTATTAATTTAAAGACTGCTGTGATATGTGTGACAGTGTTGTGTTGAATGCAATCAGTGTGTTTATGTCATTTTTTCCCTGCCATTGCAATTCTCTAATGTCAGTCAAGATTTGCGTGTATGTGAGTCTTGGTGTGTGACAGGCCCGCTGTTTTTATCAGGGCTGAATAAAACTAAATGTAAGTGTCGGGGTGGGTCCGCCCTGGTAATTCAAATGCCCGCCCACAGATGTATGTCTGCCGCCGGGTCTGGTGTGTGAGACTGTGTGTGTGATGCCTACAGTAGCCTATGTATTGTGTGTGAATACTATCCTAGAAAAAAAAATACAATAAAGGTTTTAACTCAATCTCAATCTTTATTTATTTATATAGCACATTTAAAACAACCTTCAGTTGACCAAAGTGCTGTACAGGCAGTAACTACAATATTAAATAACACAATGGGAGAATTAAATACATAATAAAAAGCACAATAACTAGAAACATATACAAAATAAATTTAAAAAAAACAAATACAAATATAAAAATGTAATGTTCAACTAGTATTAAAAGCCAGTGCAAAGAGGTGAGTTTTTAGCTGAGATTTAAAAAGTCCAATAGACTCAGCAGTCCGGATATGTGCTGGGAGGCTGTTCCACAGTCTGGGAGCTGCAACACTGAAGGCCCTGTCACCTCTGGTTTTTTTCCTGCTCCGAGGAACCACCAACATATTCTGCTGAGCTGAGCGCAATGCTCTAGCTCAGGGGTGCCCAACCAGTCGATCGCGATCGACCGGTCGATCGCGGGGAGATTCCCAGTCGATCGCGAGATGTGTCTAAAAATAGAACAACAATATTCTGTTTTATCGTTAATGTCCTGTAACATAATCTTCCTGTGCCAGAATAATGCACATGAACGCATCAAAGCTTTGTGATTGGCCGGCGTGACCCCATGTGTCGGGGCGTGGCTGGTGAGCAGTGGGCAGTGCACTAGTTCGCTAACGTTGTCCGTGTCAACAGGAGTGACAGTCCGCACACACAAGACCGCAATTATGGCAGAAGCAAAGCATATATAATTTTCACTCCGAGTGGGAGGATGATTATTTTTGTATCTATTCCAATTCAAAGTCCATCTGTCTCATCTGCAATGCGAGCGTGGCTTTATCGAAGAAGGGTAATTTAGGAGCGGCATTTCAAAACAGTGCACAAACGCTACGAGACGGAATTCCCTCCTAATTCTGCCCTACGCTCCAAAAGGGGAGGGGCCTGAAAGGACAGCTAAATGCACAGCAGTCCATTTCCACCAGGCCCAACAACAAGAGCAAGGCTGCTACCATAGCATCTTATCGTGTCAGTCACGTTCTTGCGAAACACATGAAGTCTTTCAAAGACGGCGAAGTTGTGAAAGAAGCATTCCTGGAGGCTGCCGATGCGTAATAAAAATAACAGTAGCATTTCAACAGGTTTTTTATATGATACAAAATCAAGTTAGATACCGTTATTAATCAGCTGTAAGTTTGAGTTTGTTTGAACTTATTCATTATAATTATTGTACAAAATGGTATAAGAATGCAAACTTAAATTGATTATAGTCTATTATCAATTCAGGTTAAGAAACTAGTGTTGCTTGCATCCTATTTTAAAAGGCATTTCTTTTTATAATCTACTAAAATGCAACAAAAAAAGGGTTTGATTCTATTCATTTTGTCTTTTTTATTGCACTGTTGCAGCAGATTCCTGTGTAGCTTCAGATCTGAGTTGTCTTATTAGTAAGCCTAATTTATACTTTTGTAGCAACACTATTTGTATATAATTGCAAAGAAAAGGTTCAGAGTCTTTTCTTTTTTTCCTGTGTCATATGTGGCAGCACTGTTCAATGTTTCTTGAAAACATTACCCACTGACGTGTGAATAAACTCCAACTCTGTATCAACAACACTGTTGTGTAACTTCAGTTAAATACTTGTGTGTAGATTAGAAAGAGGTACGATAAAGGATCTGCAGTATTTTATGAAGTATTAATCGTACAAAGGTCAGTTTTATACAAGTAGAAGTGTGTATTTACCTGGTAGTAGGCTGTCAGTAATGGCTACGCCTCTCTATTTGGACTGGTAGATCTCGGCAGACTGGCAACTTTAAAAGTAGCTCTCGGTTCAAAAAAGGTTGGGCACCTCTGCTCTAGCTGGAGCATGGCGGTGCAACAACTCAGACCGGTAATGTGGTGCCAGTCCATGCAATGATTTAAAAACAACAAGTAAGTACTTGAACTGGATCCTGTAACTGACAGGAAGCCAATGAAGGTCTGCCAAAATGGGTGTGATGTGGTCATAACGTCTCTTCCCAGTAAGAACTTGATTGAAGTTTATTTCATTGTTGTTCAACTAAAGAGAGAAGAACATCTTTTAATCGTTCTAATTAAAGGTGGAGCACAAAAGTTGTCGTGCAACAGAACATGATTGTATCTGACATGTATGCTTTATTGACTTTTTTAAAAATATTTTAATTCCTATGATGTTAAGCAAATAACGTCATCGTACACTCTCAGTGTACAGTGTAATTCATAGGAGGAGAGGTCTTAATAAAAGCCCTTTTGAGTTGTATTACGTATCATGCAAAATATATACATACAACACGCATGGTTGAAGGCAGAAACCGGCTGTCTCATATTTGTCCCTATTTGGAAATACGCACAGTGCCGGCGGGAGGTGGGTTCGATTACAGTGCCGCGACTTGCTGTTACACAATTTGCCCACAAGGGGGCGACAGAAATCACCTCAAATGTCGCGCAGCAGTGAAGCTGCTGTCACCAAATCAAGCTGACTGTGTCAAGATGGGAACATTAATCAGCACAAGACCGGAAATCTGGTGATTTTGCTTTCAAAATAAAGTAAATTGATGTATGGTTAATGTTTTTGGTCAGAAAAGCTGGGCAAACCCTTCAAGTCAGTGATGGCACAATGCAATAATAAAATACATGTTATATGTTCTTCATTTTAATATAGGCTACTATATAATTGTGATTATGTTAAAGTATAACAACAACAAATATGTCATAGGAATAGACGAAAAAGAAAATAATTGAATACCTGAAAATAAACACAATCATTCAATGAATGAATGAATCAGAATATTTTAATTATTGCAGATGACTTTTTCCATGTAGTGTATGTTTTTTTCCTCAGTTTTCATTGCTATAGCCTAGCCTTACTAACCTGCTAACTAATCGCAAGTTCAGAGTCTGCATTTATAATGATTTACAAAGAGGCTCAATTTCAATTACATTGTCATAGTTATCAATTGAACAAAACGGAAACAGCTTATATGACCTGCTTCGTCAATAAAGTCCCTTTTATTATAAACAACATTTAAAGGTAGGGTAGATCATTCACTTCAGAAACACTTTTTGTTATATTCCATGGAATGCTCTTAACATTCCGATAGCAATGAATAAATGTAATGCTTTGACAATAAATATATACAAATATTTCATCCGTGGAAGCCGTGGCGCTGTAAAAAGCAAGTCCAATTATCTGCCTCGGCAGATAACCAACCTGCCTGTCAGCCTTCCATCTCGTGCACAAACTTATCTCGTGCCCTCCTTGGTCATGTGCGCGTTGATTGATTGATTGAAAAGCGTATTAACAGCTTGTATATTGGGTACAGTACAGTACAGCTCAAAACATACAATTGTTAAGGGGATGCAGACCAGAGAAAGACTTTCGTCTTGTTTACATCAGGGTCCCCCATTTCAAATTCATAATAAATGGATTAAATTTAGATGTACATGGTAATTCTATTTTTAATTTCAACTCAGGTCTTGGGTCTCATATTGACCTTTTACAGGGATGGTCCAATCTCAGCTCAGCAGCCATGATGAAAAGCTTTAGATTGACATTTTACGACGCTTTTATCCACAGCGACTTACATACTCAATACTGTGGACAATCCCCACAGGAGCAATTTGGGGTGAAGTGTCTCAGGGACACAACGACATGCTGACGCAGTGGGGTTTGAACCTGTGACCCCCTGATCCCAAAACCAAGGCTCTATCCACTGCGTTCGTGTGTGTTGGAGGAGGGGCTCTGTAAGGAAGTGGCAGATTTTCTCCGGTTGTGTATTTTCAAATTCTAGCTTACTCGAGCTGGTTTCTCCATTCTTACCTACCCTACCTTTAAATATCAAAGCTCAGTTTTATTCTGGAAATTGCAGCCGGAAGTCGCTTCCCGTTGACCAGGTGGCTTGATGACGCGTCTCTTTGAGCGCTGTGGCTGTCAGATAGTGGATTCAGAAGGAGAGAGAGCACCCACCCTGGTCGCTTCGTCTTTCCGTATCTAACCCTCCTTCACTCGGCACCTCAGACAAGGCATTTCACCGCTCCAACGGCCGTCTAGCTGCTGGGTGGAGCTGTATTTTAAACGCTAATTTAGTGCAAGAAACCCCGCATTTTTCCGGAGTTGAGAAAGTAAAAGAGCAAAAGATAGAAGAGAGACATGGCCACGACAACCTGTACGCGATTCACTGACGAATGTCAACTGTACGAGGAGCTGGGGAAGTGAGTATCCGGTTTTAATGTGTTAGTTTTGCTTGTTTCTGCGGGTGTTGTGTGGTGTAAATGGAGCAGCGTTAGGAAGGCTGGTTTACAGGCAGTGCAGAGCTGTGCGACTCTGCAGACCAGTGTGTGTGCGTTTGAGTGTGTGCTTTTTCGGTGTGACAGGTCTGAAAATATGCTACTCTCGCTCCATGTGTGAGTGGAAGTCTCTTTCTAACACGCTTGTTCTTCTCTGAATATTTTGTCATGCATGTTTCCCAAAATCCAAAGTAAAATGCAACAGTAACGTCAGAATTTGCCGTTACATCAGCCTCCCGTTACAATTTAGAAACACGTGGGGTGTCAGAAATGTGCTGCAACTTTTTAAACCACAGATGAACTGTTGTGCAGAAAAAGTTATGTTTTATGTTTGCAAAGATGACAGTTTTTCACTAGTTTGATCAGATATCCTCTTGAAGAATACATTAATGTCATCTGCAAAGCTTCAAAAACGTTAAGTCTAGTGGGCTTAATATTACATTTTTAATGCAATCTTCTTCTTTATATGTTCATTTATGTAAAGCTCTGAATGAATGGCATCTATATGGACACATTTTGTATAAACACAAGTAACACCTTAATTGCAGAAACTTAGCAGCTCCTATGCAGCATGGTTGCAGATAATATGTTAACTGTATGCACATTGTTTTTAGTGGTATGTAATGACTCAACACAGACAACAAATGACTCCTCATGCAAGGACCAAATATTGCATTTCAAAAAACGATATACACTTTTTGAAGTTGTGCTGTCATTAGATAATCATCATCAACGAATATCTGTAATGCAAAAAATTAAGAGTGGTGACATGAGATAAAAAAGTTTGAATATAAAGTCAACAGTAATATACAAATACCTTTTTAGTAGATGAAAAACAAAACCAGTTTAGTGCATCTTAAAAGTAATGTATGAGCTTCCCAAACATTATATTGGATAATTATTTAAAAAAAAAAAAAATGAACATGAAGTCAGAAGGTGGGGTCACCAAAACTTTCCATGAAGCACTGGAGGCCTTACAGTTTAAATCTTCATATTGCAACATTATAGATGTTTACAGTGATGCTGAAGAGTGTTAGCATCTAGCCTGTGTTCTTTGATTATTATGCATATCTCTTGTTATTTTCTGACTGGCCCCATGCCATTAAGTCAGCCATATCTGATAACTGCAACCAAAATATTACGGTGTCTGTTATATTCATGTGGGTTTCATGGAATGAAGATTAGAATCTCCATGTCATTTTAATAAATGATTGGAAATAGGCTAATTTACCAACAGTACATATTGTTTATAGTCCTGGATTACGTTTTTCTTTATAAATTATTAGATTGACAAGCCAACTAGTAACCTAGAACAGTGGTTCCCAAACTTTTTGTGCCCAAGGCACACCAAAGGACAAGTAAAAATCTCAAGGCACACCTGTTGTGCAAAATAGCCCTTATAACACGTGTTATCACTCATATCATGTAAAATATCTGTAAATGTGCTTAATTATTTACTAATGCCAAATAAAATGTGACAAAGACAACTATATTACTCATGAAATATTTATTAACGAAATATTTCAGAAATTAATTTGAAACTTTATCAAATTATGCTTCATCAAAGCAGCAACACACTCATTTAAACTAGACAGGTCACAACATTAAAAATGAGGCAAAGGAAACTCAGCAGAAATTCAGCATAGAGAACTGTCAATGCAAGGAAGCTGCATTGTCCATGGTCCTGAACTACAAATTATAAATGTAACATTTCAGCAATCAGCATTGAAACATGTGCTATTGTAAATATTTTTGCCGACTTACAAATTAGTGAGATACATGTGCCTGTTGGGGCGCACAGAATTTTGTAATCCTTGGTGGCACTGAGGAGAGGGCCACTCGCAAGTCCTGTTCAACAGAGAGCCGTGACCTCCTGTTGTTCTTCATGTAAATCAGAGTAGAGAACGCCAACTCCAGAGATGGGGTCGTTACTAATTTTTAAAAATATATTACATATTACTTTAAAAAAAAGTAATATATTACACTACTTCGTTACTATCTACATAAAGTAACTCGTTACTTTACTCGCCGAGCACGTACGAACTGCGCATGCGTGAGTGGCAATAACTTTCTTTACCAGCAGGCGGCGGTAGTGTGTATTTGTCATTCAAAACAGGCAACAACCGGAAGACAGAGAAGAAGAACAGACAACAAATAGCGTGTGCGGTAGCTTCACCTTAGCATGTGTTCTTTGCAGGTGTTTGTTGAGGTTTGACGTGGTGTTTACAGCAGTGGATAACAGCTTCTGGCCTGGACACAGTTTGCACCTCACCGTCACATTCCTGTCTATTCTTCGGACGAACTCAAAATAATGGGCATACCTCCACCCCTCGAAAGTTATCGCTGACTCAGCCATGTTTATGCAGCACTGCAAGTGGAGATGTGGACTTGCAAGTCGCGCAGATTACGTACATATAAACCTACAAAGTACTGATATAGTAAATTAAAAAATAATTATTTTTGTGTAGTTGTATATTGCAATAATAACGTATGGTTGTCACAAAATCCCACGGCACACCCGGACTTGACTCGCGGCACACCAGTGTGCCGCGGCACACCGTTTGGGAACCACTGACCTAGAATATGATCAAAAGCCACATAACCAATAGTCAGACTATTTGTTCTCTTTTGAAAGTTAGAATTTTTAAGGTATCTTTTCAAAAACATTTATTTTGCAATATTACGTAAAATAAACTTTGTAGCAAACACAAGATTATACTTTTACATTACATTACATTACATTGCATTTAGCTGACGCTTTTATCCAAAGCGACTTACAATAAGTACATTCGACCAGGAAGACACAACCTTGAAGAAAACAGAATCATATAAGTACATCAGGTTTCATAGAGCCAAACATTTCAAGTGCTACTCAACTGGCTTTAGGTAAGCCAGTCCTTTATTAGTATAAAAGTGCTTCGTTAATAGTTCTAACGCTCGAAGTGGAGTCGAAAGAGATGAGTTTTCAGTTTGCGCCGGAAGATGTGCAAGCTATCTGCCGTCCTGATGTCAATGGGGAGCTCATTCCACCATCCTGGTATGGAGGACGGAACATGACTTAAGTATAAATAAATAAATGTATGAAGAAATACAGGAATAAATAAATAAATACGTAAATAAATAAATAAATACAGGAATAAATAAATACAGGAATAAATAAATGACGAAATAAATACAGAAATAAATAAATGTTGAAATGAATACACAAATAAATAAATAAAAGAATAAATGCATAAATAAATGCATAAATAAATATGGAAATAAATACATCAATGTATAAATAAAAGTCGAAAATAAAACAGAACACACGTTATTATATATCTTTCATTTATTTCTACATTTACGCGACATACATTTATTTATTTATGTATTTATGTGTCCGTATGCTAATGAGGTGGGCGGTCCTAACCTCAGTCTGAAGCAGGATTCGCCAATTGTTGGAGCCAGGCAGAAGCAATAGATTCGTGGCAAGTCACATCATGTCGAGCTGAGCCAAGTCCTCTATACATCGTTCCACACGAAACTGGACATAGTCTTTTGGTTCTCCGTTCTCTAAATGGTCCGCTAATGATCGTAAATGATCTCCAATGGCTCTTAAATCAATATCCATAAATAAACCTTACAACTGTGGATAAACCATGGATGTATAAAGATAAGGGCTAAACAGTAAAGCTCCTGCATTCGAATCAGCGCGGTTATCCAGGCGTTAGTAGTAGAGCCCTCTGCCAGAAATGATCACACACTCCTGTAACCAATCCTGCTTCAGACTGAGGTTAGGACCGCCCACCTCATTAGCATACGGACACATAAATACATAAATAAATAAATAAATAAATGTATGTCGCGTAAATGTAGAAATAAATGAAAGATATATAATAACGTGTGTTCTGTTTTATTTTCGACTTTTATTTATACATTGATGTATTTATTTCCATATTTATTTATGCATTTATTTATGCATTTATTCTTTTATTTATTTATTTGTGTATTCATTTCAACATTTATTTATTTCTGTATTTATTTCGTCATATATTTATTCCTGTATTTATTTATTCCTGTATTTATTTATTTATTTACGTATTTATTTATTTATTCCTGTATTTCGTCATACATTTATTTATTTATACTTAAGTCATGTTCCGTCCTCCATATCCTGGAGCCAGGACAGCAAACCCACGTGTTTTCGCCGATGGGAACTTGGGTCCCCCTCGCAGCGAGGGCGCAACGAGTCGTTTGGCTGATGCAGAGCGTAGTGCACGCGCTGGGGTGTACGGTTTAACCATGTCCTGGATGTAGGAAGGGCCAGATCCATTCGCAGCATGGTAAGCAAGTACCAGTGTCTTGAAGTGGATTCTAGCAGTTACCGGAAGCCAGTGAAGGGAGCGGAGGAGCGGAGTGGTGTGGGAGAATTTAGGAAGGTTGAAGACCAGACGAGCCGCTGCATTCTGGATACTTGCACGTTGTTCAGCAGTGTAATCTCCACATATTGAAACACATTTGTAGTAAAAAGCTAACATTAGACTATAAACAGACTACATCGTGGTCGCATGGCTCTTGCATCACTACCGCTAAACTGTAAACGGACTCGTGTTTGACTTGATGACATTAAGAACTCTCATTTAGCCACTGGTTAGCAACAGTTAGCAGGCATCTAACCATAAACTTGTTTGAGACGAGGGAACCGGAAGTGGTAAAATGCTAACTAATAACCCGGGTTTTAGGACTCATATTTGTAATGACATTGCAATATTAGATATTGAAACTATGTTATTTGGAACATACATAATTTATGGATGGTAAGCAGGGGCGGACTGGGAGGAAAAAGTGGCCCAGGGATTAATTGACAGACAGGCCCACTTAATGCGCAGCATGTATCGGCCGGCTGGTGACGAAAAACAAAAAACAAAAAACCCTATGCATTTAATGCAAAAAACCCTATGCATTTAATGTTATTTTGGACAATTATTCATATAGTAATCACATTACCTGAGCCCTTGAGTTGCCTAGAGCAAAAATAGTTACAGCATATATTTAGTGATTTTAATGTTAACAGATCATTGATGCAATAACATTTGGACCCAATTTGCCTGACTTGACGCATGGAATAAAACATGGGCATAGGAAGCATCCTTAATGTGGGTGAGACAATTTAACAGGGGGTGTGGGCAGGTGGTAGGCCTTACCTCCTCTAGGGGGGTCCGGGGGCAAGCTCCCCCGGGAAGATTTTTTTTTTTTAAATGTTGAAGTTAAATGCGTCAATTTGGTGCACTTTGAGAGCAAAATTACGGACTAAATATATGGATATTTCTATCTCAACACCCATGTGAAACAGAACTGTAAACAGATTTACTTTTTCTTTCAACATTTATTTGAACAGCAAGTGGAGGCAAAAGTGACTGCACCCAAAACAATAAACCTGCTAGCTAACTAGCCTAAACTCAGTAACAGAATGTGGGCAACACGTTCTTCTCCACAGCCGCACAACCTCTGAGTCAGACGTCACTTCCCCGTTTTCTATCCTACGGGTACAGCCACTCCCCCTGAACCCCGTTTCCCTGCCAACCCCCCCCCTCCCAATATGCAAGCCCCTCCCTCTGAACCCAGGGCTTGCCACAATACTGTATACACTGTATACACAAACTATACAAAAACGCTTTTACGCTTTGGAGCTTGTTTATCCATCTGTAAGCAACTGCCAGCTAGGTCTCTCAGTCACTCACTCCTGATCGTTCACTGCTCAGTGACAGCTGCTACGGAGCTGATGTGTGAAAGTGAAACTGATAGCCTATCAAAACGGCCCAGCCCAGCCCAGCCCAGTGGGGTGTGGGCCACACCCCGGAACACTTACAAATGTGGGCCGGTAGGATTTAGGAAAATAAAAAAAATAAAAAAATAAAATATATTTTTTTATTTTAAAAAATAAAATAAAATATTTGTTGGGCCCTCCGGCCCACGCACAGCACCGGCCCACCGGGGAAACTCCCGGTATTCCCAATGGCCAGTCCGCCCCTGATGGTAAGCAGCAAGGGAAGTTAGGCAGTACTGAATTCAGACATTTATGCAGATGTTTTTTGTTGTGATACTGGGTCACCATTTGAATTTACTGTACTTGCTCCTGCTGCTGTTTTTAATAAGGTGCTACCACATGTATTTCAGAGCCACCATTCAAGTCTACATGGGTGATTGTTTGATACTGGGGCATTTTTTTAACCAGATCATGCTGCTTTCAGAAACATTTTTACATTTTCCACTTTGTCTCTGTTTTTAAATCATATTAGACTAAATGTCTCAAAAAACCTCAAAGCCAATGAGACTATATATATATATACGTTTTTTCTTCCTTTTTTTTTGGGCAACGATTTTGTGATTTCGCTAAATTGCGATTAATTGTACACAATACACTTCAGTCAATGCGCTGGCTTTGAAGCTCTCTTTGTAAGAGAGAGACTCATCTGTTCATCCTGTCACACCAAGCCTGAAGGAAAGAGCGCATGTGTGAGAGGCTTGAAATCCTCATGATAACGCTCACTGTGACTTTGTAATAATAATCCAACATCTGAACAGAACTAATTGTTGCGCCCTCACTCTCTAATGGTGTCGATTTCTTAACGGGACTTGTGACATTTAAGCATACTCTAGTGCCATTCAACTAAAATTCAACGAGGTCCAGTTAGAAAAAATCTCCCCATGCAAAGGTCCGGAACATCGAAATGTCTAAGTTGCTTTATGAATTAGTGTGATATATATTGAAGTGACCTGTAGCTTTATCAAGTCTGCATGTAATCAACAATTGACTGCCAATCAAATAAAGAAAGTACAATTCATAAACAACAATATTTATTGTCAATTAACATTGAACTCTACAGATATACAGTAAATACTGTGGATATGTGTAATGTTCCTCTCGGGCTGCATTTAAAAATAAAATAGCTTTTGAAAATATGTGCATCTTATAAGTGCTTAATTTTAGATAAATAAAGTGTAGCAGCAGCTTGAGTTTCCCTTTTTCTTTGTTAACCGTTTCACATCATGACTTAACAGTTTTAAAGTTTCTCTTTCTTTCCCTCTTATATTGCAGTCCCTCACTCACTTTTTTTTATTCAGTGCGAGAATTGAGCTTGAGCTTGTCCTGCCAGGAGTTTAAATCTGGGCTGAAATGGTGTCAGTGCCATTCTCATACACATGCAGGTGCTCATTGGTTAGCCTCGGTTATCCTGCCCTGGAACGATATTTATTTTTAATTTTGATCCTGGTGGACTGATCATATTGGGCTCTGAGACTGCTTATTTTTTGTGACCTCAGTTCTGACTTGAGAGGGAATGTTTGGTCAAACACTTTGTGTTTTGTCTCATATAGTCCAGCAGATATGTGAAATATCTGAAAGAATTGTGCTTTTGATGATAAAAACATGAAATTTGGCACACTGTTAGAGGAAGATTTTTGGCTATAGGGCCATCGCAAATATGTCCAATGATGGCAATGGCGCTAATAGTGGCGTTTTGGCACTTTCATAGTGGCGTTTTGGCACTTTAGCGCAGGGCCGGCCCTCGGCATAGGCAGTATAGGCGAATGCTAAGGGTGCATCAACCCATAGGGGGCGCCGAAAATTGGGGGGGAAAAAAAAGTTAGAAATTAAAAAAAATATTTTTATTTTTTATTTTATTTCATAACAACAACATTTCCCGATTTTGGATCAATAAAGTACATTTATTATCTTATAGTAACAGAACTACGCCTATATTGCGTACAGCGCCCATAAACTATGGCACACACCCCCCCCAAATCAAGTTGAACTGCCCCAGCCCCAGTAAAAACCAGAGGTTTATGTGAAATTGTTCTTTTTTTGAAATAATGGTTTTAGTGTGCAATTATAGGTTTTAATTTTGTATTTGTGTTACTTTAAAATAAATCAAACTC
Organism: Gymnodraco acuticeps; assembly: GCF_902827175.1. Taxonomy (NCBI): domain Eukaryota; kingdom Metazoa; phylum Chordata; class Actinopteri; order Perciformes; family Bathydraconidae; genus Gymnodraco; species Gymnodraco acuticeps. The sequence goes on along the minus strand of NW_022990125.1, from coordinate 49,927 downwards.
CTAAAAAACGTACACAGCTTCTGTGTGCTTTTATTAACATTGGCATTTACTGTGTAAGCAGTCGCGGGGGGAGAGCTTTGGAGAGCTCTCTCCTGAAAGACTGAGCGGCTCTGAACCTCAGCTCAGTGAGGTAAAGGCACACCTTGATATGATCATTATAGTTATAAATGGGGGGCCAGCTAAAATCTTGACTAGGGCAGCAAATTGGTCAGGGCCGGCCCTGCTTTAGCGCCAAGGTCTCTGCACAAATGAGACACACTGGTTCTGTGCTCCCAGTGGGCAGGATGAACATGAATGAGTCTGTCCACTCAGGGTTAAAAGCTCTGTTCTCACCGTCCACTTTTCTTTTCTTGGAGAGCGCCATGTGTAATTATTTGTCTCTCCCTGTCTGCCGCTAACACGCCTGTTCACTCTCCTCTCCGTCTTCTCTCCGTCAATCGCTAATTATTCTCTTCACTCACTTTCCTCTCCGCTCTCTGCTGCGCTCTCGTCTCTTCTTCTGTGTTTCTCTCCCTGTATCGCTCACTCGTCTCTTTCGCCCCCTGTCGGCAGCGGTTAAAATAGAATCGTCCCGTCTAAATTGAAATCCCCTATTAATGTATTGATTATAGGTCCGGGTCCGTATAGGTCGGCGTCTGGGTCCGGATCCGGACCGCGGTCCGCCTGTTGCCGACCCCTGCTCTAGTATGTTTATCCCATTTATGTGATGTCTGCCGTACTTAAATACAAACACCACAGCAAGCCTCGAAGAAAGGGCTGGCTCCAATGTTGATGAAATAAGATTAAGTTAAAGGGCCCATGTCATGCTTTTCCGGTTATTGTCCCCTTGTGTGTTATGAAGCTTTTTATGCATGTAAACGGTCTGCAGAGTCAAAAACCCTCAAAGTACACCCTGTAGCGAGTAAAACTCTTAACACAGAAAAGACCTGTCTATGCTGCCCCAAAACGCCTCGTTGGAGATTTCTCATTTTCCATTTGTTTCTTCCTGGGTTCTCTGACGTGACGTGTGACACAGAGGCCACACCCTCTGCCAGCAGAACATACTGTTGGAAGCTCAGGTTCAGTTCAAAACTATATCCAGTCATGCCGACGAGGGTCTGTTTCCTGTATTGTGAGGGGAAATCTTCAATGCATGCCTTACCGAGGGCAGAACCACGACGAAGTCATTGGTTGAAATGTCTTTTTAACACTGTTCATTCAGATGTTCGAGCCGGTATTTTACTTTGTGCGCGGCATTTCACGGACCAAAGCTTCACAAACCTTTCAGCGATTCATGCCGGATATGTACAGCGTAGGGCACTGAAGAATGATGCTGTTCCTACTTTGTTTGGACCAGCGGGAGATTCGGGTACACAACCTGTAAGTATTCATTGTTGTTTGTGTATTTATGATGTTTAAAACAAACAAGGTATCTACCACGATTGTTTAAATGGGTAAACGTTTTTCGGGCTGCTAAGCCATTGACACAGTTCTAACTAAGTTGCTAGCGTTTCCATATATCAACTCCAATGTCAGCAAATGGCCTTACATGTATCTCATAGCAGGAGAATGTCTGCATTCACACACGAAATACTCATAGACAGTATACTCCGGGTGATTTACCATACGGTCAGTCGCGAAACTTAATTACATTATAGTTGGCGTTCCTAGCGTGTATGCTACCGAGCTAAAAAAGAAGGCTACCAAGAGCTAGACATGGGTTTGCTAGGGAAAACATTGTTTTTATGCCACCAAAATGAATGACCGAACGTAGCAGACTACTACCCGTATAAGATTGCAATTGTAAACATGTTCTTGCTAGCCTAATATGAACCACTAGCTGTTGTTCATAGTAGGTTGGCATGTTACACTGAACAACTAGCAAACGTAGGTTAGCATATTAATCTAGCTGTTAAGCTAACGAACCTAAAACAACTAAAGTTTCTCTAATATTTTGTGATTTGCATTTGATTTCGTCAGGAACTCCTGGCGTATCCGGCGGACAACACATGACGGGATGACCACTCTGATGCCTCTTCCTAAAAAGCCCCAGCACCGTCTTACAAAGCTGCGATAGGCAAGATGCCAAAAACGCCTATAAGGGGAGGAATGGATGATGTACAGTGTATATATATGTATATTTACACATGTTCATTTTGTACATTTCTAAAAATGAAGATTGATGGAAATACTTAGTAGCCTTTCTTCCCTGAATTATTTGCTCCTATAACATATCATTCATATATAGCAAACCATGATTTAATTTTTCATCAAACACAGTAGTAGTTTATTACAGGTAAGTAGAATAATGTAAGGGAATATTTCTGTCTTACTCCTAAGTGTCAAAGAATAATTCTTCCTTACTCCTAAGATATTTAACCTTATTGCCTGTTGACGTTTACGACCAAACCCTGGCTCTGTTATCTCTCTTAAGGAATGGGAGGCTCCAGCTATCTTGATAAACCAGTTCAACTCTCGGTCACGAAATGGTTTACGACTGTGAGAACGCTGGCTTTCTAAGCTCCACAGATGTTTACGCCTCCCCCAATATGCTCATTAACTCTCTGTAAACTAGTTAAAAGGTCTATCGAGAGAGAGAGAGGCTAGGCAGAATTGACATGACAACCCACCCGTGCAGTCAGAACCTTTTGCTGCTGTGACTTGTGATATGAATTCTCCGGCCGTTGACTTGTAATAAACATCATTGTTTGGCATCAAAGCTCCAACTCTCCTCGTGTCTCTCTGAGTCCTGACTCTCCATTGCTGCAGAAGTTTCCCTTACAGTAAGAATAACTTACTCTTCTTCCGTTCTATGCCTCAAAGGTCCATAATCGAATGGAGGTTCTGCAGGGTGTATGGGTTGAGACGGTTTGGCTCTAGTCCTGGGTGGTGTACCATGCACATAATAGGTGCTGGGACTTGGTTCTTTCGTGTTGCAACCTATAGGAAGGTAAGATATTTGTAACATAACACGTTTAGCAATTAAACCAACTATGGCGAGGTTTACAAAATAAACATTCAATTACTAAGGTAGAAATAAAAGGTCTATTGACTTGACAAATATGTATGGTGTATATCTTGGCATTTAATGTTGTGTGCTACTGTTGGTGTTTTCAGCTAGCTGGCTACATAATGTTGTAACTTACATCTGAAATGTAAGAGCGATACTAAATTAAAGCAGGATCTCCAACAAGCCGTTTAGGACAGAGAGTGAATACCGGTGAATACACATGAATACACATACTATACAGAGATGCTGTATGAGAAACCAATTTGAGTTTGGAAAATTGCACAATATAAATCTATTTTGGTATACCTCAACAATGGAATTATGATCGGTAGAAATGGCCATGACCTTTAACACTGGTATGGTTCTACTTCAATGTTTTAACACAAGATCTTATAAAGTTCATAATCAAACACATTCTTATACTCTACATATGCAGGCATATAAAATGACAAAACATAATTTGAATGAATTATAATTAAAATATATTTCAAAACATCCTGTTTAAACCATGCATTCTGGAATATTTTCACAATAAAACAAACAGTTTCAAGCTTGAATGTGGATTTCTGTCATAGTTACTCATTACGAAATATAGACGCTCAAACAAGTTATTCAAAACTTTTCTCTGATTTTGGTATTCTTTTTTGCCTCGGTTACACTTGAAGCTTTTGAGTGTAACTTTACAAATCCTAATCCACAGTACGTCCTCAACACCACAGGCAACATGTGAAACTGTAACTGTACACCAGAAGCTCGGAGTAATCCCGTTACAATACACTCCAAGTCTACTCTTCTGTGTGTCAAACCAGACTTTCTAAAAGCAATGAATCATGACGTGTTGCCCTATTTAACTGTATGTGTGTTAGCATATTTAGCCCTGATCACTTACCTCACATTGGGAACTTTCCAGGCACAGCTGTGGAGTTTGGTGTCAGTTATTTGGTTGAGTGTGTGTGTTGCTGGTGTTGGTCATGCAGTGCTTTATACACAACCGTGTTTCAGAGAGTTTCTTGCCTTTGGGTCCTGTTTAGCTACATCTGGTTACTCTAGAAGAGCTCTCTGTAAGCGTGTTGATCTGCTGGAACTAAACTACCCAGACAATCCTTACCATGAGATGTAGCATTTTGAATTCAGTTGTTTTTATCGGGCGCCTAAACTGTATTGAAATTCCCTGTGAAGTCTGCTGGGTTTTGTGTCTCCCCATAGACATTTCCCCCACTGTCTGCTTATTAAGGTCTCAGGTAAGCTGGTCTCGCAGCGTTCACCTTTGACCCTGACCTTGTTGGTTGTCTTTAACTGCCTCAGTGTGGAGGCAGACCAGTGGCACCAGTCCACCTTTTCACTGTAAACTGTGGTAGCAAGACTGGGCAGATCTCACTTAACAGGTCAGGCTATGAAGCCTCTCTGTCACCTGCTCTCTGGTTTTTAAAGGGAGATATTTTTGTGTTGAGGCTGATGACATGTGACCTTCTTATGGCCAAATCCATCCACATTCAGTCTTTCCAGTCACAATTTCCTTTAAACTTTTGAGGTGTAGTTTCTTCACACGGCAGCAGATGCAAAATTAGATCACGGAATCACATACTAAAGTTTACATGAGGTAAGTCATCATGCTTTGGTTGTGGGACTGGTGCAACATGTGTGCTTCGTGACAGGCTCTTCAAGGTAAAATACCTATTCACTAATGCAGGGATTGTGTTTAAGAGCCCATTTTAGCCCTGTCTCTCACACGCCGCATGTGTGCATGTTATTTATGTTATGCTGACTGTGTATGGGGAGCCTCATGGGAGCCTATTAGGAAGACAAATCCTGGCAGCATAGTCTTTTAATGGAGCTAGCCGCAGTTAACTCGAGCAAGTCGCATCAGGTCTCTTCTACATTTGGCTGAAAAAAAATGCCAGCTATGAAAAAAATGTTCAGCAAAATCTTATGAAGAGTTAAGTTGAGCTCTCTGTGTCGTTCGTCAAGAACTTGCAGGCGTGCTGGTGTTGCCCTTGTATCAAAAGAAGGTGAATAATGCAATTAGGGAATCACATATATATTCTTAACATACAGAAATTAACAAAGATTAGTAAATGTTTTTTTTCTGTGTATTTACAGGGGAGCCTTTTCAGTGGGTGCGCAGGTGTGTTAAGCTGTGTACAGGACAGGAGTATGCCGCCAAAATAATCAACACCAAAAAGTTATCCGCAAGAGGTAAGCACATCCCCGTTCTTCTCCATCCAAGGTGTTTTCAATTCCTTCAGAACTTAAAGGAGCCGTATTATGCTAAGCTTTGAGTTTTTATAATTGTATTTTGTGCCTCTACTGTGACACACTTTAATGTTCAAAAAGCTCTTTTATTTTTCTCATACTGCCTGTGCTGCAGCACCTCGTTTCACCCTCTGTCTGAAACCAGAGTCCAGTCTGCTCTGATTGGTTAGCTGGCTGGCTCTGTTGAGATTGGTCAACTGCTTAGAGAAGTCCCGGCGCTTAGCCTATACCCTATGTGTTGGAGCGCTAACCAATAGAAGCAAGTGTTACATAGTGATGTCACTATACTACAGAAGTCAACAAATGAGTCCAATGGAGGCATTTTAGGCAGGGGGAGGAGTGTTGGAGAGAAACTCCCTCTTGAGGGAACTTTGGTATTTTAGCCTTTGCAGACCATTTACATGCACAAAAACCTAAACCACTACAGGAAAGGGAAAACCCCCAAAATCATAATAGGGCCCTTCAACATATATTGGCGCCGAAACCAATGTGCTGTGTTCCTGTAAAGTGGGGTCCCAAACAAAAGTTGAATTTCACTTACTTCAAGTAAGTATGTATAACCATATGAGAATGACTCATTTGTTCATAGTTTCTCTGTCTCAGTAGTCACCTCCACACCTACAGCGTCGACAGTTATCAGGGTTCATACGGTCATTGAAAACCTGGAAAAGTCATGGAAATTCAAAATGCAAATTTCAGGCCCTGGAAAAGTTTTGGAAAAGTCATGGAAATGTACAGTGGGGCAAAAAAGTATTTAGTCAGCCACCAATTGTGCAAGTTCTCCCACTTAAAAAGATGAGAGAGGCCTGTAATTTTCATCCTAGGTATACCTCAACTATGAGAGACAAAATGAGAAAAAAAAATCCAGAAAATCACATCTGATTTTTAAAGAATTTATTTGCAAATTATGGTGGAAAATAAGTATTTGGTCAATAACAAAAGTTAATCTCAATACTTTGTTATATACCCTTTGTTGGCAATGACAGAGGTCAAACGTTTTCTGTAAGTCTTCACAAGGTTTTCACACACTGTTGCTGGTATTTTGGCCCATTCCTCCATGCAGATCTCCTCTAGAGCAGTGATGTTTTGGGGCTGTCGCTGTGCAATACGGACTTTCAACTCTCTCCAAAGATTTTCTTTGGGGTTGAGATCTGGAGACTGGCTAGGCCACTCCAGGACCTTGAAATGTGGGACTTTTGGAAACAGTTCTAAATTGGTTTGAATCCTACTTAAAGGACAGAAACAACTTTGTTTCTATAGGTAAATACACATCTGAGTTGACAAATATGACATGTGGGGTTCCTCAAGGCTCCATCTTGGGGCCTCTTCTCTTTAACATCTACATGCTACCACTGGCTCAGATAATGAAGAACAACAAAATAAGTTACCATAGCTATGCAGATGACACACAAATGTACGTAACAATTTCACCAGGAGACTATGCTCCAATTCAAACACTGAGTAAGTGCATTGAACAAATCAATGACTGCATGTGTCAGAACTTTCTCCAATTAAACAAAGATAAAACTGAGGTAATGGTTTTTGGAGCCAAGTCAGAACGTATAAAAGTTAGCGCTGAGCTTCAGTCTGCAATGTTCAAAACAACAGATACAGCCAGAAATCTAGGTGTAGTCATGGACTCTGACCTGAGTTTCAACAGTCACATTAAAACTGTTACTAAATCAGCCTACTATCACCTAAAGAATATATCTAGGATTAAAAGACTAATGTCACAGCAGGATTTGGAAAAACTTGTCCATGCTTTTATCTTCAGTAGACTCGACTACTGCAATGGTGTCTTCACAGGTCTCACTAAAAAATCTATTAGGAAGCTGCAGCTGATTCAGAACGCCGCTGCTCGAGTCCTCACTAACACTAAGAAAGTGGATCACATCACTCCTGTTCTGAAGTCTTTACACTGGCTTCCTGTGTGTCAAAGAATAGATTTCAAAATACTGCTGCCGGTTGATAAAGCACTGAATGGTTTAGGCCCAAAATACATTTCTGACCTCCTGCTAAATTATGAACCACCCAGATCTCTCAGGTCTTCAGGGACTGGTCAGCTTTCTGTCCCCAGAGTCAGAACTAAACATGGTAAAGCAGCGTTCAGTTATTATGCTCCAAATATCTGGAACAAACTCCCAGAAACCTGCAGGTCCGCTGCAACTCTGACTACTTTTAAATCCAGGCTGAAGACTTTTCTTTTTGTCGCTGCTTTTAATTGAACTATTCATATCTTAGACTGCACTGTAACTTTGATCCATGTACTTTTTTCTTTTAATGTTTAATTGACTGCACTGTAACTTTTATCCATGTCTTTTTTCTTTTAATGTTGATTTTATTAGCTTTTCTTTTTAATGACTGATTTTAAATGCCATTTTCTTAATCTCTTTCATTTTTTGTAAAGCACTTTGAATTGCCTTGTGTTGAAAAGTGCTATATAAATAGCCTTGCCTTGCCTTGCCTTGACTTGACTTGCCTTGCCTTGCCTTGCCTTGCCTTGCCTTGCCTTGAAATGCTTCTTACAAAGCCACTCCTTCGTTGCCCGGGCGGTGTGTTTGGGATCATTGTCATGCTGAAAGACCCAGCCACGTTTCATCTTCAATGCCCTTGTTGATGGAAGGAGGTTGTCACTCAAAATCTCACGATACATGGCCCCATTCATTCTTTCCTTTTCACGGATCAGTCGTCCTGGTCCCTTTGCAGAAAAACAGCCCCAAAGCATGATGTTTCCACCCCCATGTTTCACAGTAGATATGGTGTTCTTTGGATGCAACTCAGCATTCTTTCTCCTCCAAACACGTCTAGTTGAGTTTTCTCAGATCTTGTACTTGAGTAAAAGTAGAAGTACTCAGATCTTGTACTTGAGTAAAAGTAGAAGTACTCAGATCTTGTACTTGAGTAAAAGTAGAAGTACTCAGATCTTGTACTTGAGTAAAAGTAGAAGTACTCAGATCTTGTAGTAAAAGTAGAAGTACTCAGGTCTTGTACTTGAGTGAAAGTAGAAGTACTCAGATCTTGTACCTAGTAAAAGTAGAAGTACCAGAGTGTAGGAATACTCTGTTACAGTAAAAGTCCTGCATTCAAAATGTTCCTCAAGTAAAAGTAGAAAAGTATTATCATCAAAATATAGTGAAAGTAGCGACAGTAAAAGTAGTCATTGTGCAGATTGGTCCATTTCAGAATAATATATATGATATGTTTTATAATGATTGATCATGAAAGTATTCTCAAAGCTGGTAAAGGTGCAGCTAGTCTGAATGACTTTGTATACTGCAGGGTTGCTTGTGGATTTACTCCAGGTGGAACTAAAGTCTGATTTAACACTTGGTTAGATTTCACATCATTCATCCAGATCTGTGAAGTAACTAAAGGGATTAAATACATGTAGTGGAGGAAAAGTATACCATGTACCTCTGAATTGTAGAGGAGAAGAAGAACAAAGTAGCAAAACATTGAAATACTTAATAAAGTACAAGTATCTCAAAATTGTACCCAAGTATAGTACTTGAGTTTATGAATTTAGTTACTTTACACCAGTGGCTATAAAGATAGAAAGACTAAGCCTTGCACAGAGGCATGACAATACATTTTCAAAATGCTCAACAGTGCTGCCAAAATGATAAACTGACTGCTACACAATTAAAATAAATACTTTTATATATTTCTATTAGATGTGACTCTTTAGCGTTTCTGTTATTATTACCTGCTGCTTTAGTTGTTCTGACTGCTAAAATCCTGTTATTCCTTACTTTAAAGCCCATATTCCATGGGGTCGGGGGGCTCGGATTCTTGTCACCTTTTTCATACCTGATGAGTTTGCATCCCTGACTACAGTTGCTTCAGCGTGTAGAAGCTAGTAAGCCTACTATTTGATTTGTTTTAGATAGGCACAACATGTTTCATATGCAGACCTTATGTTCCTGTTCCATGTTAAAATAAACAATTTTCAGTGGTAATTTTTTTTTGGTCATGGAAAATGAGGTAAAGGTCATGGAAAAGTCATTGAAAATCATTGGTGAAAAAGTGTATGAACCCTGAGTTATATAAGATCTATTACCCTTTCATGTGGCGCTGCATAGGACAACGCTTTTATCACTTTGGGGTTTGTGTATGAGCAAAGGAAGAGAAAGGGAAGTTACACAAGCTTGTGACACAGTCGTAGAAACGCAGTTTTTACTGTTAATGTTGTCCCTGATTAATGAACGAAGGAAAGTAAGCGGTGTTCTATGAACTTCTGACTGTAGCCTTAACACTTTGTTATGTAATTGAATAGTTGATCGACAGAAATATACTCGGCAGGGCGGCCGTATAGCTCAATTGGTAGAACTGGCGGACCCAGGTTTGCATCCGGCCTGGGACACTTTGCCATGTGATATCCTCTCTTTATCCCCCTTTCAAAAGCATGGGTTGCCTTAAAAAATCTTTTAAAGGAAAGTCCGGATCATATATATGAAAACATTTCATTTAATCGTTTATTTGGCAGGGACAATGCACAATAATGAACACTGAAAACATTAAAATGTGTCAAGCGTAACAGTGCCAGATTTAATTTTGAGCTAATTTTCATCCGCAGTCCCTCACATAAAACATTTAAGAAAATTACATTTTACAAACATAGCAAAAACAAAATACATGATATGCAAAAAGTGCAAAAGAGCAAGAGCAGCATACACAAGTATTTATGACATGGCAGTACAATATAGCAGCTACGACATATAAAGTGCAAGAGAAGATGCAAGAGCTACATCAAGTGCAAGAGGAGATACCCCTGTATTAAAGTGCAGTTAGCGGTGATTGCACGTCTGTTTTGTTTCTCAACCATTCTTTGAGTTGACCTTTAAAGCTATTGAGAGTGGGACAATCCCGTATTTCAGTTGGGAGGCTATTCCAGAATGAGCTGCCTTTAATGGAGAGGACATTTTGTCCAAAAGTGGTCCGTCTACGGTGGACTTCACAGTCTCCTCTGGTTTCTGACCATGGCAGTCCATGTACACATTTATTAAAAAAACACATACTTTTAAAAGACTTCAAATTGTCAAAACTCAAGAAATTGTGTTTTTCAAGGATGGTACAGTGGTGGTATGAATTTGGCTTTCTGTCAAAAACCTTGATAGCTCTCTTGTACAGCTGTTCTATTGGTTTCAGGTTTGTGGCACAAGCAAACGACCAGTTTGTAAAACAGTATTAAATGTGGGATAGAATCATACAGTGGAGGTATGACTTTGCAGCATTGACAGTTAAGAAAGGTCTAATTTGCAAGTTGAATTTAATGGTATTGGATACTTTCTTAATATGTTTCTTAAAAGTCAAGTTCGAGTCCATTATGACTCCAAGTCAAGATACTGGAAGTGGGAGACTAGTTCTATTTCCGCTCCGTTTAAAAACACGTTGGATCCTTCGATTTTGACTGGTCGTTTACTGAACATCATGCATACTGTTTTTTTACGTTTAACTGTAAGCAAATGTTGTTCAGCCAGTGTTGAACCTTGTCCAAAGCTTTTGAGAGATGAGATCATTTCAGTGTTCTTCCCATGTATAAAGATGACCACATCATCGGCATACATTTGCACATTCAACTCAGGACATACATTAGGCAAGTCATTAATGTACAGAGAAAACAGTAATGGTCCAAGAATGGAACCTTGTGGAACCCCAACAAGGTAGGGGGATTTGGTACCGTTGACCAAAACACACTGTTTTCTGTTCGATAAGTAAGACCAATATATAGAAATTGCCGAAAAATTGAAATGAGTCAAATTTCTAAGGAGCACTTGGTGGTCAACAGTGTCAAAAGCCTTCCTGAGATCAAGGAAGACAGCACCTACATATGGGCTCGTGTCCAACATACATTTAACCTTTTCCACAAAGACACAATTAGCTGTCTCAGTGGAGTGGTGAGAACGAAAACCAAACTGCATTGGGTGGAGTGGAGCGAAGCCTTTGTCTAAATGTTTGGTGATTCGTTTTGACACCCATTTCTCAGCTATCTTAGAGACACAGGGGAAGATGCTGATAGGTCTATAATTTTTACGGTTACCTTTCGCACCTTCAATTATATTGATGAAGAAGTTCGCTTTGGCCTGTCTTATTGTTTGTGTTACCTTGTTACGAGCATGAGTGAATTTCTGTCTATCAGTGGGTAGTCTGGATTTCAAGCTCTGCTTTAATAGTTGGTCTCTAGATTTAATTAAATTCCTGCATTGTAGATTCAGCCAGGGAAGATGATGTTCCTTCCTGTCCCTAAGGCACCCTCTCCTTGAGAAGGAAGACATTGTATCATTAATTTGAGATATAAACAGATTACTGTTTTCACCAATGTCTTCAGAGGACAGAGTGTCCCCCCAATCAATCATTTTCACTGCATCCATAAAACGTTGTTGCAGGTTTTTGGGGATGAAGCGAGAACCCAAGGCAGGGGTTTTAGCTGTAGCCATCAACCTTTTTTTTGTGAGTTTCCTGGTAAAAAGAATACGATTATGGTCAGAAAGACCAGTCAGGAACTATTCTGAACTATTCTGTCAGCTTTATTAGTAAATAATAAATCTATCATAGTCTTAGAGGTTTTGGTTATTCTAGTCGGTTGATCTATTAGTTGTATTAAGTTGTGTTTATCCGTGATCCGTTTTAAGTTCTTTCTATTTTGTTTGTCATTCCAGTTTATGTTAAAGTCTCCTGAAAATGATTAGCTCTTTGTTGGAGTCACAGCAATTCAGCATGAGTTTTACCTGGTCATAGAAATCCACCTTAGCGGTGGGTTGTCGAAATAGGCAAATCATGGTGAGGGACATTTCCTCAGATATAGTGCGAATTTAAATGTCCACTGAATAGTCCCTTCGGCATTTTTGTGTAACAGTGTTTTTTAAATACCGGATTTCTAGGCTTTACCTCGGTGCTGTTGTTGACAGTGGAGCAGACAGAGCTAGCTGTTGGTTTGTGGTTCTCTGTTGCTAGGCTGCTAGCCATCGGCGTGGACCCACAGTCCTCCGGCAGAGCTAGTTGTTCAGCTAGCTTGCCTCGTCTGAAGCCAGCCGGCGATACGTGGATCTCCGCTGCTATGCCTTTAGCCCTCGGTGCGGGCCCCCAGTCCTCCGATTGTGTGGAGATGGATCCTGCTGCTAGGCCAGTAGCCGTCAGCGCGAGACCACAGACACCCGCTAGCCCCCGGCGCGAAAGCCCTAATGCAGGGGTTCTCAAAGTGCGGCCCGCGGGCCAATGGCGGCCCTCGGAAATGTTTCTGGCGGCCCGCGATAGTTAATGTGACACGCTGAAATGCATGCGTTATATTTTAATCCTCCATGGTTGTATCTAGTAAGAATTAGAATGGAATTTAACCCTCTGGAGGTGCGCATAATTTTACGTAATTAATCATATATTTTCGATTATAAGGAGTAGAAACATGATTCAGATATCCGCGGAATCGCTGGAAGAGTAGCTTTCCAGTGGTATATCCTGTGAGACTGTAACCAGGGCACAGCAGCCAATATGGCCGCTCAAAGCAGCTTGACTTTACACTGTGTGGGATTGGTGGATTTGTGTGTCCATCAAGGAAATCTCGGCCGGCAGCCATCATGGTCTGAAATGACCAATGGACATCGAGAAATCACTAAGGGCCTACCCACCAAGTAAAAAAAACATAAACCACCTGTCTCCCATCAGTTTACGTCTGTGAGGAGAGAGAGAGAGACAGAGAAAATGGCTAAAAAAAACTTTACAGTTGCCGACTTCGCTAGAGATTTTTTTCGCTAGCAGCAATGAAGATAGAGCCTCAGAACCTGAAGTCTTCGACTCTTCTGAAGAAGAAGAATACAAAGACAACAACAAGGATCCATTTGGACATGGGTAAGTGTAAATATTATAGTAATGGTGTACTGGCAATGTGTGGGGAATACCGCAAAAATGAACAATAGGTTTATTGATATATATTTCATGTCATGAACTTTTTATTGGGACAAAATAGACTCTCCATTAGCAAACGTTTACTCTGTGTTAACGTTATTTTGGTGTGTAAAAGTGAGATTACATGTGTAGATGATTAAATTAATCATTTATTCATCCCACAACGGAGACATTTAGAAGTGGCTATAGACATGTTTTTGCCATCGATTATTTTATCATAATGTTCTGTACAGATGAGACTGTCATAGATTTATTTATATGTGTGCCTGTTATTATTTTACCGTCCTGTACAGATGAGACTTTGTAATCAGATGTAGCCTATGTATATGTGTGTCTGTGATTTTATACTGAATGTAAAGTAACTGGAAATACCTGTGTGCGAGAGAGAGAGAGAGAGATCGAGAGAGACTCCTTCTGCAACCTCCCAAACTTTATTTGTATGTGTGCATTGTTATTTGTGCTTGAGCAACATTTTACTTGAACTTTATTTCAATGAAATTAGTTGTAATTATTGTCCTACACAGGCGGCGTTTATCCAGCAGCGACAACATCCATCTGTGCCGGCCCCCAGGTCAAGATCTACTGTGGCTCAAGGGCCTTCACCAGAGTCATCACCACCAAGGACCAGCAGACCAGCATCACTACAGCTGCCTCCCCCTCCATCTGCGGCTGCCACCAGGTCAAAATACACCTCAGCAAAAAGGCTCCACCACAGCCATCACCTTCAACCCAGCCAGCAAGGAGGTCTCGTGGAGGTCTCGTATAGCACTTGTACACCCCACCTACACGGCAGCCCATGCACCATCACCCCATCTTCACAGCAGCCAGACCCACTGTCTTGGAAGACAGACAAAGACCTTGACACTGTCTTGACATTTATAATGAATAGTTGGTTGAAAGTTCTGATGTTCAATATTGTAAATAGTGAGATTTTCCAGTTTCTTATATTTATATAAATAGTTGGTTGAAAAAAACATATTTATAATAAATTGTTGGTTGAAAAAAAAAAGGTTGAATGCTCAATTTGTATTTGTACACATCACATGAACCTTGGTATGTAATATGAAGTTATTATTCAGTCCTAATGTATCTCAGTCCCTGCTGTGGTGAAAGTAGAGTGATAAACACCTATTTTACTCAAAATTTGAATTTAATTTTTTTCATTTTAGACATGAATAACACATTTATATACAGTGTAATTCAAATATTTCACTGCTTTTGTGATCCTAAGACTTTGGTAACCAAATCTAAAACACCAAAACAATTCGATCACATGAGTACATTTGTGTTTTCACAAGAGTTTTGAAGATTTTCCAAAAATCAGATGTCACATTTTAAGCTTTTGAGCTACTTATCTCATCAAACAGTGCTCTAAGGTGAGCAATATGCATATATAGCAAGACCAGAGGTTGTCCTGAACATTTTGATATTTAACACATGGGGTGCCATGTTAGTTAAGAATGTTAAAACTGCGCCCCCTGGGTTGTCATTCCTAAATTATGAATGACAGCTTGTGGAAAGTTTGCTAGACTACTGGTTGCATGGCAACTAGGCATCTCGCGAGTTGCGGTAATTGGTTAGTACAATAAAGAAAGGATTTGTTTTGGAATTATTTTGTGTTCCGTTTTTTCTTGGGCGGCCCTCAATCCAATATTGGGTACCTAAATTGGCCCTCACTCATCAAAACTTTGAGAAACCCTGCCCTAAAGGCTCTCAACTATGACTTCTTTAATAGTGATTGCTTGTGAATTGAATATAAAGTTAAGCTCCCTCCACCGTTACACTTATTTTAGATAACTCTGGATGCTTCACGTCACACAATATTTAACCATATAATCGTAATGGTTTGCTCTGTTAAAATATATCTTTAAAGCACCTTAATTAGTTTCACATGCTGTGCAGCCAGTAACGGTTTAAGCCAAAGCCAAGGCTACATTCCATGACCATGAAGACCAATCTGGCCCACAGTGGTTGCTGTGGCTCTTCCCACCATCACTACTTGCCCCGTATAATCTCCTGCTGCCCCTCCCCCCGTAACTGGAGCTTTAGTCCTGAGGCCCTGCCAGGTGGCACCACACTGACACTTGACGATTACCCTGCCTTCGCACACGCACACGCACGCACGCACACACACACACACACACACACACACACACACACACACACACACACACACATATTGGGCCACCGCACGTGTGTGAGAATGTCGAGTGTGGTGAAGCAGGCATTTTAACCGGCATTAGCAGAGGGCAGCAACCTGAAATGTTTGGGCATATCTGTTTGTCTCTCACAAGTGTCTCAATCAGCACTGCATGATTTGTCAGTCAACATTTTCTTTTGTCCATAATGCTTTTTTTATTAAACACTTTTTAGGATATCAGTACTGTGTGCCGGGCGTTTGTAAAAGTATACTCCCTATGTTGTGGTGATATGATGTGGAACAGAGGCAGGATAATTTCCATGGCACATTAATTTCCCCGTAGAAACATTTCCTATATTTTTTTCTTATTTCAGAAAATATAAATCAAATTTTTATATATCATGGAGACCTAATTTCAACATACCATTAAGAGCTGCAGCGGATATTATGAAAACTGAACAGCTGAAAACTAGCTTGCCTCACTCATAAAATGATGTGCAGTGACGTACTAATGTACACATTTTCAGTTTTTCAGACATTAAGATCTCTTAGAGCAGGGGTTCTCAAAGTTTTGATGAGTGAGGGCCAATTTAGGTACCCAATATTGGATTGAGGGCCACCCAAGAAAAAACGGAACACAAAATAATTCCAAAACAAATCCTTTCTTTATTGTACTAACCAATTACCGCAACTCGCGAGATGCCTAGTTGCCATGCAACCAGTAGTCTAGCAAACTTTCCACAAGCTGTCATTCATAATTTAGGAATGACAACCCAGGGGGCGCAGTTTTACCATTCTTAACCCTCTGGAGTCTTAAGGGTATTAAAGGTGTTTTCTTAAATCACCTTTTTAAATGTATTTCTTCTAACATGGCACCCCATGTGTTACATATCAAAATGTTCAGGACAATCTCTGGTCTTGCTATATATGCATATTACTCACCTTGGAGCACTGTTTGATGAGATAAGTAGCTCAAAAGCTTAAAATTTGACATCCGATTTTCGGAAAATCTTCAAAACTCTTGTGAAAACACAAATTTACTCATGTGATCGAATTGTTTTGGTGTTTTAGATTTGGTTACCAAAGTCCTAGGATCA
The DNA here is from genome assembly GCF_902827175.1 of Gymnodraco acuticeps. NCBI lineage: Eukaryota > Metazoa > Chordata > Actinopteri > Perciformes > Bathydraconidae > Gymnodraco > Gymnodraco acuticeps. The sequence continues at coordinate 33,549 of NW_022990125.1, read as the reverse complement.
CAAAAGCAGTGAAATATTTGAATTACACTGTATATAAAACACACACACACACACATATATGATTTCTCGATGTCCATTGGTCATTTCAGACCATGATGGCTGGCGGCCGAGATTTCCTTGACGGACACACAAATCCACCAATCCCACACAGTGTAAAGTCAAGCTGCTTTGAGCGGCCATATTGGCTGCTGTGCCCTGGTTACAGTCTCACAGGAGATACCGCTGGAAACCTACTCTTCCAGCGATTCCGCGGATATCTGAATCATGTTTCTACTCCTTATAATCGAAAATATATGATTAATTACGTAAAATTATGCGCACCGACTCCAGAGGGATTCCATTCTAATTCTTACTAGATACAACCATGGAGGATTAAAATATAACGCATGCATTTCAGCGTGTCACATTAACTATCGCGGGCCGCCAGAAACATTTCCGAGGGCTGCCATTGGCCCGCGGGCCACACTTTGAGAACCCCTGTCTTAGAGGATACAAACCAGACCAGAGTTCTTCTGCTGTTTTCACTCCGTCTTATCTCTGATCAAAAATATAACCCTAACTCCAAAATAACTGTAATCGACAATTTCTAATAGCAAAGTATAACGTGATAATGTAAAAGGAGATGCATTGCCTACAGATTATTATCAAACAACCTTTTTTTGGTTCACCCTGATCAGTCTCTTAATATTATTTTCAGCCAGCAGCAGGCAGCTGTTTTCAGTGAAAAAACATCCTGTACCCTACTTGCTCAGCAGTTGAACACAGTTAGTCCCAACTTTTTTAAATGTAGGAATGCATGATCGTCCACAACCACATTGTGAAAAAAACAACACATATATCAAAACTGCACTTTATATATAAAAAAAGAAAACGTAAACAAGATTTATTTGCATGCTGTGTTCCATCATCTTTGGCAGCAGTTAATCTTGTCATATTTTTTAATGAGATTAAACTCATCCTAGATTATTCTACCACTATAGGCAGGAGGTAAACTTAATCCCTTCAATTGGCTGACAAAGCTACACACACTAAAATAAAGAATTCACCTAAATATTGTGCTATCATTGGACCTATACATTTCACTTGAGCTGCTTCATCAGGGAGTGCAGCTTCTCGCAGCTTTACCACCACGTTTCTGAGGCGCAGCTTCATCTCCCTGCCTCTGCATCTGACAACAGCTCTGATCTGTCCTGGCTGGGAGGTGCGCGAGGCGCGCGCTGCGCTCCTCACTAATGGATGAACCATGTTCTGTGAAACAGCAGTGCAACGTTAGAGCCTGCAGAGCTGCTGCATACTCCTTCTACTCCAGGTCCTATTCATAGCTCCATGACCTATCTGACATGGGCTCCAGCCAGGTTTTATGTCCGCCGCGATGACGTGCCCTTCTACTTCTGAAGTGGGATTTGGTCTAGGTTGCGTTTGTTGTTGTGCCGTTTCTCAGGGCAGCAGGTAAGGTCGCTGATCTTAGAGCCCTGGATGCAGCAACTTAAGAGGAGCGTTTCCTTCTGACTGGCAGACGGAGGTGGAAGCCGAGGGGGTCATGCGAAAGAAGGCACCCTAGGCACTTGGCGGCAGCTGAGGGACATGCGCCTGTGTGCCTACATGCCTTAAGCACGGGACTCTCATCTGACTCTTTCTCTCTGACACACACACACACACACACACACACACACACACACACACACACACACACACACACACACACACACACACACACACACACACACACACACACACACACACACACACACACACACACACACACACACACACACACACACACACACACACACACACACACACACAGTCAGATATCCAGACAACCATAGCATAGGAGTTAAGACTGTAACACACTGCACCTACAAGAAAAGATTTAGGTTTACTTTGTAATATGATTACTTTCCAACACACACAGCCAGTTTTCTCAATTTCCCCTCAAACTAGCCCCATGCAGCCGCAAAAAAAAAGGTACATTCCAATTCAAGACATATAAACAGGAATGTAGGACAGGTCTGTTGGGCAAGGTTTCCAGCCAATCACAGCGCTTGTTTGTTGGCAGTGATCTCTGGACAGGGGCTGCCAGAGGTTGCTGAATGGGCTTGTAATTCATCATGATGAGAGATAGGTGTGTGTGTGTTTATGTGTGTATGTTTGTCTGTGTGTGTGTGTGTGTGTGTGTGTCTACTGTATGTGTGTGTGATGTTTGAGATTCACCTGCAATGCAGTAGCAGTTATCTGGCCTGGTTTCGCCCAGCAAGCTTTGTGCCAATGTCAAATAACCAGGACAGATGTAGTCAACTCAGTGTACTGCACATTCAATCTTAAGCATTATTATAAAGTCAAATCTCATTATCTGTTATTATTACACATAAGTAAATCCTGATTTGGTAATCATTCTTTCTTTTTTTGCTGCTAAAACTGAAAGTTATAGACCAAAAAAAAAGAAAGTTCCCATAATTTAAAATGCCTTTTTTCCACTTGTTGCTTTTTCTACCGCTCCATTTATTTTCTTATTTCACTGAGTAAAAAGGACTTTATAACCTAGGCTTTCCACATTTTTTAAAAGTTTAAATACGAGGATTGCCTAAAATAGGCTTTGAGTTTTTCTTATTATTCTAATGCTTGATTCCCACTGAATGATTCCCCACCTGCCCATAGTCAATTTCAATTTTAAATTCAGAGGCAGCATAATGATACTATATCCCGCTCTGTCCTGCCTTTACTGTTTTAATGCAGATGACAACAGAAGGCAGCCTGATGACCTGATCACAATGCATTTCATACTCAACATTCCCCAACTGGCAAGGGCAATACTAATGTTGAGTCAGATGTTCTGAACAAAGGACGATTATATCTGGCTGTCTTTTTACATCTCCTTCCCTCGTGAGACTTGGGTCCTCACTGGTGACGATTAACCCAAATGCGTTCCTCTTCTCTCAGCTCCCTCAACACATAGATTCTAAAAGACATCACTAGATGCTGTCCTTGGGTTATCTCACTCAGTGAATTCTCAGTTCTTAATGTTCTTTTCTGCAAACTGTCACCTGCTGTCCTCTTATCCCCACTTCCCCTCCGGACCAGTCCTCATTATCCCTCCTGTTTCTCCCCTCTCCCCTTTTGGCATTTGTTATTTAGCCTACTCCATCACAAGTATAGGATCAGTATCTGGTTTTTAATTTTCACTTTTTCAAGATGTGATTTATAGAAAAACGATGTATACATGTCTATGCTATATGTACTGTAAGGGATAATATGCAGCAACCAGGGTGTTATTTTTTCAATAATAATAATCGTTGCACATTATCTTGTCTAAACCAACAACTTGACTCGCATATTAATCGAAAATGATTTTATTGTTTTGAAAACGATAGATAGAAACAATACTACTAACTGCGGCAACAACAACATAACTTAAAATCAACAGCAGCACTGATCAATGTTTACTGTAACTGTCCAAGTCTGTTCAGTTTCTTTTCCACTAACAAGTTATTTTCCACTAACATGCCGCTCTGTCCTTTAACCTCTTTTCTTCTCTCCCTTGATCCTCCTTAGCAACGGACGTTATTTTGCTTAGCGCTTTGTTATAGAGTATAAACAACCTCTGAAATGTCCGACTCGACCGATCAGATTCAAGTATTCAACTAAGCAGCGTAATCATTTACAATAATGATACCCCCAGACACATTTTACGACTTTTAAAGCATTTCAGTGTAGAAACCTTAATTGGATAAAACTAAAACTTGTTAGAGCAGCTTCTTCCAACCCATCTTAAGAAATCCTTGACCCAGTTGTTGCTTACTTTGGTGGTTATCCTTCACTTTAATCAGAAAGGACAAGCAAGAAAAACAGGGACTTGATACGACAAACATACTGTAAAGACGCTTCACTGCTACCTTCACGGCTATAACGTTACTACTGACCTCGTACTCTACGTTGTTACCTTAACGCGGGTTGCGGGGTTTACAATACGCTAACAGAGTAACAATATGCAAGGCAGACATGCAGCTGACAACTTGGCAGCTAAACTACATTTGACTAGGAAAGTAGCTGCATGTTGTCACGTCAATCCACTCAAAATACATCTCCCGGGCAGGTGAATTGGGGACCTTGTTGCCTTTTTTCTTGCCTTTACTACAGCTGGATTTTATATGAAACTGTTTGTGCTTTGGTTTATAGGTGCAGCTACGGCTTGTTCGGCACTTTGATCACAGCCCCCCCAGCCTACAAGACATTTATCTTGACGGTTAACCGTGAATTATCCGTTAATGAGGGTTGGCTATTAGCCAGAACATACAACACTAGTTGCAAACACTCGCTTTCTGCTCTCTTATATTTTCTCTAAACCGAAAATCCCAAAATAATATCAGAAACATTCAATATCATTTTGATGCATGAGGCTCCTTGTTGCCCTTAAATCAATATTTAGCTCTACTCCTCCTCAGTCATGCAGTCCTACGCAGACCTGTAGGTAACAAAGGCCCAGTCCGGCCATCTGGTAGACTAAGCTAAGATGAACCATTGCGCTTACTCTGAGCCAATTCTGTACTTGCAAAGTAATGTCAGCAGATGCCACTGACAGAATGAAATGCGATGCTTCCACTTGTGACATGTTTTCAGTCTGGGAAAGCATGTGCTTGGTGCTTAGTGATTCAATTGTAAAGATGTGGTCCTTTTTGGACAAAAGCACTATTTGGGGCCATCATTTAAACATCTTATTCCATCATGTATTTAGATTAAACTGCTGCCCTCCCATTAGAGGTGTCTGAAATGCAGTTTGTAACAAAGAAACAAACCAATACAAAAGCCTCTCCATAGCCTCCTCCCATAACAAGATTAAAAATGTAAGAACAAATCAATAACGTAAGAGAAAATAAATCAAGTAACAGTCGGTGATGGTGGTCGGTGAAAAAACAGCAGCAATCGGCAATCTCTTATTCTTTAAACAGAAATGGAGTAACCAAGCTTTATGCATATTAATCGGCCCTTTTCTTTCCTCCCTCCTTCCTCCTCCTCTGTCCCCATTTTACACTCCTCCACTCCTTTCTCCGCCTCGCTCCTCTGTTCTTCTGTGACTGTAATCACTGGGCTTACACTTCACTGTCACTGCTCAATGCCAGCGTGAACATGTGCGCTTCTGTGTTGCTAGTTTATTTGTGTGCATGCATGTACGGTATGTGTATGTGTACATTTGTCTGTTTTTAAGCCCATGCAACTTGTAGATGAGTCGGGATGAACATGTATTTATTCCTATGTTACTGATCTCTGCTCTGCATGTCAGCAAGTACGGGTGTGTGACGTGTGTGTGGGCTAAGATCATGGCTGGCTATGATCTAAACACATGCATCATTTTCATATGAGACATCTGACTCACAACGAATAATAAAATAATAATGTTGGAACGTTAACTTATTTGCTTATTTGTATTTTTTAGAAGGAATGTTAAAGTATGTAGGTCACCGGGAACATCTTTTTAGCATGGTACAGTGTGTTTAAAATAGTTTAAAAAGTGAAAAGTATCAATTAAAATGTGTTTTGCAAAAAAATGTTTGTCCATCTCCTGGTTTTTCTATGAATCTAACCTCTAGCAGTGCTGTGAAGAATTTTTGTATAAGTGTATAAATATTTTTCTTTCACAACAACGCACATGTACCTACGCACATGCGGGATATGCAATCTCACATGGTTTTACACTACTCCAGTAACCTAGATAAGGCAGTTACATGCAAACAAATTCAGGGTTTCTCAATTTCAATACATGGATTTAATGACTGTCTTACTTTTATTTGATTGTGTACATGCAGTAGTTCAATATGTGTGTCACAACAGAGGATTTCTTGAATCCATCTTTGATATGCATATGCCAGTGTTTAGACATTTTGTCCCATGTTGTCTGCCACAATGACTAGAAAAACAAATGATGTTTTTCCAAGTCACATTTAAGAATGAAGCCTAATGATTTCCCTTTCTCTGTCTTTTTATCTCTGTGTCCCTTTAGATCACCAAAAGTTGGAAAGAGAAGCTCGGATTTGTCGCCTGTTGAAACACTCCAACATTGGTGAGGACGTGTCTCTCTTTTCTTGCACCTGTTCCCACAAACATCTAATCAAACCCATATATTACCGTTTACCTTAAAGTAAACAAGCAAAGCCAGGGGCAATTAAAAATAAAGTATATAGTGTTCAAACTGTACTCACACAATTAAAAGATGAAGAGACATTCATTCATCTGTCAATCGTTTTGTATTCCTCCTACAGTTCGTCTTCATGACAGTATATCAGAGGAGGGCTTCCACTACCTCCTGTTTGACTTGTAAGTCGGCCTCTCTCATCTCCTCTCTTTTCCTTTCCTCTTTACTTTTTGTTATCCTCTCCTCTCAGCTTGCTCATCTTCTGCCCCCTTTCCTCCTTCCTCCTCCACCCTGATTCCCCACCTTTGCCTCAAAACACAATTATATAAGTCTCTCTGTTGCATATCTCCCCCCCCCACCACCACACACGCCCTCCACATCCATCTCTTGGCACATCCTCTAGTTTCCATGGTAACAATGTGTTAAGGGGGAGGATTGGGGGAAGGGGGGTGCTGCATTAATACCCCCCCTCCTCCTAACAATCAACGCATCCTATTATTAATGTGTGTGTGTGTGTGTGTGTGTGTGTGTGTGCAGGGTGACCGGAGGTGAACTGTTTGAGGACATCGTAGCCAGAGAGTATTACAGCGAGGCTGACGCAAGGTAGGATTACGGCCGTGTGTGTGTTTGTGTGCGTGTGTGTCTTCCTTGACCTACAATGTTCTCTGTCTTCTGTTGTCTTCTCGTCTTTTTTTTTTCAATGTTGACTTATTTCTCCTTTTCTTTTCTGACTGCTTTACTCTTTCTGTACTCTTCGCTATTCTTCTTCTAGCTTTCCTTTTTACTTGTTCTCCCGTTTCCTGCTCCGCACATCCCTACTCTGAATGTGTTTTTTTGTTTCATTCCTTTTGTTTTCCCTCTTTGCGTCTCTTATTTTAACTGTCATCTTTTGCTTCTGTTGCCTTTCTGCGCCCTTTTTCCTTTCCACTTTACCTCTTGTTTCTCCTTCTCCTCTTTTCACTATTCTTTCTGTCCTTAGCTTTTTTCTTTATGTCAATGCCAAAGTACTCTCACATCGACACAGCAGCGAACCTAATGCCCAATCCAAGGTTTGACCAATTTGGCTTTTTCTATAAATCAGCGAAAAATCATCCAGGTGCGGTCAATGTAGATTTCGGCCAAATTTCAAAATAATTGAATGGAAGTTAAGAATCTGAGTTAGTGCCTCGTTCAATTTGAAAGTGCATCACAACTTTCATTATTTCCTTACATCTTGTAGTGAGAATTGTCATGAGTTTATATTTTTGTAAAATGTGCTACAGCAAGAATCACTGCTAAAATTAAGTAGGGTTCTGATTTGAACAAGGTTTCAAAATGCTGTTTTCGAACTCTTTATCCCAAGTATGTATCTATCAAGAAAAAAAGTTATTGGAGCATTTTACAGAAAACTCTAAAACCCTACTGTATCACTATGTGGACAGTTTCAACATATCTTTCTCTTTTCTTAATGTTCATTCAGCTCTTTTCTTTCCTTTCTCTTTCACCCTCCACCACCACACATGCTTCTAACATCACTCCCACCACTTTGGTCTTATCAACACACACAGTTCACTTCAACCAAGAGGAAATCGAGTAGTGTGGGGGGGGTGGATGTACAGACAATAGACTGAGAGAAGAGTGAGAGAGATACTTGACAGTGTGGGTGTAAGTCCATTCAGCAACATAACAAAGACACTGAATAGTCTGGTAGTGCTGAGGCCGACGGCACAGTAAATGGTCTTTAAAGGTCCCATGTCATGGCCATTTCCACTGATCATAATTCCATTGTTGAGGTATACTAGAATAGATTTACATTGTTTAATGTTCCAAAATCACATTGGTTTCTCATACAGCATCTCTGTAAAGTCTGTGTATTCAGCAGTATTCACTCTCTCCACTAAACGGCTTGTTGCAGCTCTTGCCCCCCCCCCCTCCCTGTGAGCCCAGTGTGCTCCGATTGGTCGGGACCAGTCGGGATGTTGTGAATCGCGCTGAGCTCCGTGGAGGTGTGATTTCCTTGTTTAGCGATACACAGCGAAACACAGCTGAGCACACACAAAGTCACAGCCGAAGTAAAAACAATAGGTGTGGCTTGATATTGAGTAAGAAAAAGGTTGATAAACGCTGTGAGAATGGGTCTGCGGAGAGAATTTCGCTGTGATCCCAACTGTCTGTTATCAGCCTGCAGCCAGGGAGGAGAAATCAGCAGAGCTGCTTGCACTGAGTGTGTGAGGAAGTCCGTGGATTGGTCAATTTGGACCAATCAGCGGGGGCTTAACGTAACGGCTCCGCGGACGTAACGTAACGGCTCCACGGATTGGTCCATTTCGTTCCGGGGACGACATGACATCATGATGTACCCGGAAGAATCAAATGGACAGTGACGTATCTCCAACGAGGGGTTTTGGGGAGGTATTTTCTGTGTTAGAGTTTTACTCGCTACATGGTGTACTTTGAGGGTTTTGACTCTGCAGACCATTTACATGCATAAAAACCTTCATAACACACAAGGGGACGGGTAATAACTGGAAAAGCATGACATGTCACCTTTAACTCTTGTCTCTAATCCAAAGCAGTTTCACTTTTAACTTCACAATGAGAGAACTTTGGTAATTTAAGCAAAGTGGTGTCTATAACTGGCATTTTTAACCAGTTTGTATTTAAAATGTCTAAAATGCTTTGAGTGAAGCCTTACATATCAGCATTTGAATATGATTAGTTTCTGGTTTTGTCCAGACTTTTATATTCTTGGGTAAAAAGTGATCCCAAGCCAGGGTTGTACATTTGAGCTGTGGAGCACAATTTAGTCCAAAAACTACATTTGTCTAATTATTCTGTTCCATTAAATACAATCGGAATACCTTTATTAGTCCCACAGAGGGGAAATGTACATTGTTACAGCAAAAGTTAAGATAGAGACACACAAATACAAATAGAACACTATTAGAAAAAATATAAAATGAAAATAAAAGGATCATTTATTCAGCTGTACAAGCTACATTCGAAGTAGATTATTTATCAAATTGCACATAAGTGTTATTGCACAACAGTGGTTTCGTAGTCTTGTTTGTTATATTATTACTATTATACAAATTAGTCGTACCGCTCGTGCTCTTCTTTTGTCAGCTTGCTATAAATCGAATGCAAAAGTTTTGATTAATAGTATCTATCTTTTTCTGTACCTCTATGTCCTATTCAGAGGCACATTGCCTCTTCAGAATCTATCCCTTTGTAGCTAAAATGTTCAATGATATAATTTTTTATTCTGAGAGTGGCAAGCTTTCCCTTAATTCAGTGTGTTACCCGGGGCACACCATCAAATCAGCAATATAGAATGATATAATCGCCAAGAAACAAACACCCAGGCAGCCACACAAGGCAAGGGTCATGGCGGTATAAAAAGAAAAACAGTTGGAGTTGATGTGGGGTATTTGTTTGGGTATTGAGTTTAATAATCAACATTCAATGTGTCTCCATAATTGTTGACGTCACCTTTTAAGTTAAAGGATTTCCATTAGCTGATTATCAGGGATTTTGGAGGGTTGTTTGTTTCCAAACTGAGTATTTCGTAGTCCTGAACAGCTTGCAGAAAAAGTGTCTCTTATCCTGATGCCAAGAGTCTCTGATGCCTTTGGTTTCAGACACGCATGCTTGATGGAGTATTCATGGGTTTTATTTAGAGTCTAGACAAGTTTCAATTTTTTGTAGCCACATTGTGATTTTATTTTGGAGAGCAGAGTTTTAGTATTTTGTCTCTGTACATGTACAGTGGGGCAAAAAAGTATTTAGTCAGCCACCAATTGTGCAAGTTCTCCCACTTAAAAAGATGAGGCCTGTAATTTTCATCCTAGGTACACTTCAATTATGAGAGACAGAATGGGGGGAAAGAATCCAGGAAATCACATTGTAGGATTTTTAATGAATTAATTGGTAAATTCCTCGGTAAAATAAGTATTTGGTCACCTACAAACAAACAAGATTTCTGGCTCTCACAGACCTGTAACTTCTTCTTTAAGAGCCTCCTCTGTCCTCCACTCGTTAACTGTATTAATGGCACTTGTTTGAACTCGTTATCAGTATAAAATACACCTGTCCACAACCTCAAACAGTCACACTCCAAACTCCACTATGGCCAAGACCAAAGAGCTGTCAAAAGACACCAGAAACAAAATTGTAGACCTGCAGCAGGCTGGGAAGACTGAATCTGCAATAGGTAAGCAGCTTGGTGTGAAGAAATCAACTGTGGGAGCAATTATTAGAAAATGGAAGACATACAAGACCACTGATAATCTCCCTCGATCTGGGGCTCCACGCAAGATCTCACCCCGTGGGGTCAAAATGATCACAAGAACGGTGAGCAAAAATCCCAGAACCACACGGGGGGACCTCGTCAATGACCTGCAGAGAGCTGGGACCAAAGTAACAAAGGCTACCATCAGTAACACACTACGCCGTCAGGGACTCAAATCCTGCAGCGCCAGACGTGTCCCCCTGCTTAAGCCAGTACATGTCCAGGCCCATCGGAAGTTTGTACACACAGTACATGTCCAAGCCCATCTGAAGCCCATCATGCTTTGGGGCTGTTTTTCTGCAAAGGGACCAGGACGACTGATCTGTGTAAAGGAAAGAATGAATGGGGCCATGTATCGTGAGATTTTGAGTGACAACCTCCTTCCATCAGCAAGGGCATTGAAGATGAAATCTGGCTGGGTCTTTCAGCATGACAATGATCCCAAACACACCGCCCGGGCAACGAAGGAGTGGCTTCGTAAGAAGCATTTCAAGGTCCTGGAGTGGCCTAGCCAGTCTCCAGATCACAACCCCATAGAAAATCTTTAGAGGGAGTTGAAAGTCCGTGTTGCCCAGCGACAGCCCCAAAACACCACTGCTCTAGAGGAGATCTGCATGGAGGAATGGGCCAAAATACCAGCAACAGTGTGTGAAAACCTTGTGAAGAGGTGATTTTCTGGATTTTTTTTTTGTTCTCATTCTGTCTCTCATAGTTGAAGAGTACCTAGAATGCAAATTACAGGCCTCTCATCTTTTTAAGTGGGAGAACTTGCACAATTGGTGGCTGACTAAATACTTTTTTGCCCCACGGTATGTGAGTGTGTGTAAGCTTGCCATGTACCTACCGTACGGCATGCTACAGCACTAACAACTAATCTAAACCCCATAATGATCGCTATCATTCCCAGCCACACTATAACCCTTTCTGTTTTCATTCTGCACACACACACACACACACACACAATGCATGCCAGTCATCCAGGCCAATCCTTCCCCCATCTCCCTACCTCACTCCCTTGGAAACGAGCAAGAACTGGGACTTTAATTAGCGACAGTAATTAGTGTCACACACACAGCACGAAACTGTGCTGCATCACACCTTGTTGCCCCCTGTCAGAGTTTCTCCTCAGAAGTGTTTGATTGGATGGGGGCCATTTTGAGTAGAAGGGAATTACACCTGCTGCGGAATCAAGGACTTTTCCCTAGGGAACAGACAGACTAAAACATAAAGTTAGTTACACTAGATGCTGCCATGGATCTGATTTTTTTTGTTTCAATGGGAGTATTTTTAAAAGATGTTCTCGTTGTCTGTACATACTTACATTTTCCTCCTATCATATTTTCACTGACAACCTCTCTACCTTGCTCGATCTTCATTGCGATTATTTTGTTATCAAACACAAGCTTGGACATGATTTATTTCATTAAAGTGAGTATTTTACCATTTAAAGGATACTCATACAGGGAGTGAAAGTGGCCTGAAGGTAGACTGGCTCTGTATTTGATTTCTCTGTCGAGTCACTGTTTTCCCTCTGACCTACAAAGAGTTCATAGACAGACCAAAGAGTCCTTTGGAATGACATCATCTTTTGGACAGTGGGATATTGAAGGCACACGAGGGAAACGAGACCAAACATTAATACATTAACGATAACAAATTACTACATCTATGTCATATATACATGACATGATATATGACATCTGCTCTCTTGGCTCTTGTTGAAAACCTGAACGATGAATAAGGAAGTGGTTGTACTTTATCCTATTGTGTTTTTAATGTATTATTTATTATTAATAAACTATAACATCTTGTGAAAAATGTAAAAGGATCCACCCTTCCATGATTTTCTTTTTAATTCTGAAGTTAAATAAATCGGCTGGCACTGTAATTAAGGGCAAAGGGCCTGCATGTCAAGCGGGTGAAGCTTTACTATCGTCTGTTGAGCAAAACGATGCTTTAAGTGAACCATCTGGTCAGTTACGTGAATGTGTTTGTTCACAGTTGCTTCCTTTACTTCTGAGCATTGAGCTTCCACTTTAAAGGTTTCTTACTTTCCTTTCGTCTCCGTTTGGACTGCAGTATGAAGTTGTAGGGTCCTAAAAATATAACATTACATTACATTGCATTTAGCTGACGCTTTTATCCAAAGCGACTTACAATAAGTGCGTTCGACCAAGAAGATACAACCTTGAAGAAAACAGAATCATATAAGTACATCAGGTTTCATAGAGCAAAACATTTCAAGTGCTACTCAACTGGCTTTAGATAAGCCAGTCCTTTATTAGTATATAAGTGCTCTGTTAGTAATTCTATCGCTCGAAGCTGGAGTCGAAAGAGATGAGTTTTCAGTCTGCTCCGGAAGATGTGTAAGCTATCTGCTGTCCTGATGTCAATGGGGAGATCATTCCACCATTTTGGAGCCAGGTAGCAAACCCACGTGGTTTTTGCTGATGGGAACTTGGGTCCCCCTCGCAGCGAGGGTGCAGCGAGTCGTTTGGCTGATGCAGAGCGTAGTGCACGCGCTGGGGACCTAGCATCGTGTGTGTTATATAGGTTTTTGTGCATGTAAATGGTCTGTAAGGGCTAAAAGCTCAACGTTCCCTCCAGAGGGACTTTATATAAAGATTAGAGTTTAAGATAAAAAAATAATACAGTCAATGCTTCCTCACAGGTTTAAGGCCTATAATTCGCATATACCTTTGGTTACATTTCATATTTTCCTCTGCATTTGTGTACTGAGCAAGCATGCACATACACAGTATACCTCTCTCTCAGTCCACCCACTAACTAGACACTGTGGGCGTGGATCCTGCAGGCTGCCCGTCTCTTTGCTATTAGTCACATATTGTGAACATTACAATCTCTCATTGCACCAAGCCTAAATGTTCACACACTCACAATAGAGGTACATGTATCCCTCGCTATGCACAGGGTGATGTGCTTTCCTTTCAGTGATGGAAAAATAGCCTGGCATCAGCCCACTAGTCGATTATGATTCAGTGTCATCCTATACGCGTTCTATTTATTTCATAAATGATGATCTCTCTCTGCTCTTCAAACGCATCCTATCTTCCCTCTCACCTTTTTTCTTTTGGTTTTTGTCCTCTCCTCTTACTCCTCTCCTCTCTTCCTTTGTCAGTGGTGATTTTTGTCTGGCAGATGTTTCTGCTGTGGCTGCTCTTGTTTTCTCATCATGTCTAAAAAGCAAAACCAAATGTTTTTGTCTCCTCCACCCGCATATACCCCCTCCCTTCCAACATCTCTATCTGCATCAATCGTACCTCACCTCTTCTTCTCCTTCTCATTTATTCTGAACAATGTCCCTTCTCCACTAATCCAACCAACTGCAAACCTCTGTTCTTTATCTTTGTCTCATTCACCTTGCATTGGCCGTCACTTCTGTTCACCTGGCATCCTATTTTTCTCCACCTTCACCCCCCCCTCCACCCCTCCTCCACTCTGTTTTGTCTTCACAGTCACTGTATCCATCAGATTCTAGACAGTGTCCATCACATTCACCAACATGACATAGGTGCACAGGGACCTGAAGGTTAGTATATGTGAGGAGCATCTGCATCCCGACTTCTTTCCCTCCTCCGTCCCTGTCCTTTCCTTTCCTCCTTAATTACTTCCTCCTCCCTCCCCTCCCCCTCCTCCGTCTCGTTTGTTCGTGTCGTGTCTAATGTCCCGCCTGTCCGACTTGTCTTCTTGTTATGCTACTTGTATTTCCTTTTTTGCTGTTTTATTGTTTGATATGTTATTATTTTAATTGAAGGATCCTGGCCTGATCCACCCGTCCCCCTGCTCCATATGCCCTCCGCCCATCATTTTCACTACATTATAACAAACTCCTGTTGCACTGACAACTAGATCAATCAATCAATGAGCCTTGTACACACACACACACACACACACACACACACACACACACACACACACACACACACACACACACACACACACACACACACACACACACACACACACACACACACACACACACACACACACACACACACACACACACACACACACACACAGGTGTAATACATATCCAGTGTTAACACATGCCCTTACAGCCATCAATTTCTCCCACCAGGCTAGTTAAAAGAAGCCACAGTTATATTTATTGTTGTCTTTATTGATTTCTTCTTTTTTGTTTTGTTCTCCCGCCTCCTCTCTTGCTCCGAGTTATTAATGTATTGTATTGATCTCTCTATTTTCAATACAGTCTAATATTAACATCAACAGTATCTTTATAGAGCTGTTTTTGAGAAGACAAACAAAGTGCGCTACCTATAAAACAAATCTTTTTATGGGAATATTATCTTATAAGCATCTCCGAGGTGTTTTTTGATGTATTGTTAAGCTTTATCTTTGGCCCTGAATTAACCTAAGAATAGATTTCTAGGATTTTAACTTTTCTCCATTCTTTAGACAGAATTACAGTAGCAGTTGGACACATTTTGATATCTGATTTTATTAAATATAACGTAGTGTATTGGTCACACTGATCTCGAAAGAAAGCATAAGTAAAATCTATGTTCAGCGACTACAGAATATAATAAAACCAACGTTCGAATGAGCTCTGAAGCATTTATGTAATTCTTTACTTTTAGTTGGCAGGTATTTGTATACGTATTATATGAGAGATAACTAATACTCACACAAAATCTGCAACCGCTACATCAGGTCATTTCACGATTTGTCACTGAACACATTTCACGTGTGTGCTGCTAATAATTCCGCACGTATAGAACAACCTCAGACAAACAGACTTTAAGAACTATAACACAGCTATGAGTTTGCTAAAAAATTTACAATTCAAGAAATATGATAGGTGCATTTTTTGTCATTCTGTCAAGTTTTTTCAAGAACATCAATGTTAAAAACGTTATCAAAAGTCCCATAGTGGCTGTGATCTGGAGACCTTATTATTCTGTTTCTCTTTGAAGGAAATACTGTAAAGCAACAAACTGAAACAGAAACAAACACTTTATATAGCAGATTGCATACTTACAAAGTAAAAACATGTATACACAGTGTGGATAAAAGCCTACTTGTTATATAGAGTGAACAGGAATACAACAGAATTTATCTTTTAAATATTGATTGCAGCATGGCCAACTTCCTTCCAACACACACACACACACACACACACACACACACCACACACACACACACACACACAATCACACACACACACACACACACACACACACACACACACACACACACACACACACAGGATTTCACCCCTGCTGGTTACAGAGCTCAACAGCTGACAAAGTGGGGGAAGGATAGACAACACACACACACACACTGATCTGCACTGCATACCTACACACAGGCACATGTGTGAGTGAGGGTGCAAGAGACCATACACTCCATTTCCATAGATGGAAGTCCCATTAGCCCCACTACATGCAACGTGACAAATACACACAACACACCACACCACACACACACCACACACCCACAACAACACACACACACACACACACACACACCCACACACACTGTAGACATGACCACTTGCCAAGTATATATTTATTGGTGAGACCTTTAGAAACCAAGAGCACAGGATTCTCAATTTATAGTCCTGAACTTTACAGCCATGCCAGTCTACATTTTCTCTCTCTTGCTCTCTCCTTTCTCTCATCTCTCTCTCTCTCTCTCCTCTCTCGCTCTCCTTTCTCTCTCGTGTGCTCTCCTCTCTCTCTCTCTCTCATCTCTCTCTCCTCCTCCTCTCTCTATCTCCTCTCCTCTCCTCTCTCTTTCTCTCTCTCTGCTCTCAGTCTCCTCCCTTCTCTCTCTCTCTCCTCTCTCCTCTCTCTCTTCGCTCCTCCGTTCTCTTCTTGCTCTCCTTTCTCTCTATTTCTCTCCATGTTCTTGGCTTTCTCTTATGTTATAAAATCTAGCAGACTGACAGTCCAGACTCTTCCTTAATTGAAAACGACTACTGTAAGTCAGCCTTTGAGACTGCTCAAGTTAATTGTTAGGCAGCTAGTTTACTTGTTATTTCAACGTTTAAATGGTTAGATTGTGAGATAACCTTAGATAGCTGTTAGTCCAGGTGCCAGAATGGAAGGGCCTTTATATTGGATGCAGACGAAATCAAAAAGACAACGTAAATAATCCAAACCATAGTAATGGCCTGTCAGTCACACACAGGCGATGCCCGCCTAGAGCAGCATTCTGGCAGTTTTCCATGTTTAGACCTATTTCTGTCTGTAAAAAAAACACAAGATTATTTACAACTTCAAAAATAAGTGCTTAGCCTAGTGTTTAAATTTAAAAGACACTGCCAAACGGCAAGGGTATTTTTGTGATAAGGTGCTAATCAATGACTGCGCATCATTTTCAAAGCAGTAATCAAAGTAATAAGTATGTATAAGTATTAACTATGGCACGTCTTCATTGCCTGAATCATCCGTGAAGTGAGTAAAAACTCAATATTGTATTTACGTTTAAGTTGTGAAAGTCATTGAGCAAATGACTTGTAATAACCTCCTCCCCCACAAGGCTCATCTAATTCTACCTCTAAAGATATCCTTCATTTTCCACACTATTGCAGAAAATAGGCATTACACATCATTTCTAAAAGTGTAGGTGGAAAGATCAAGAGAGCGTATTTTTTTCTATCATCCATAAGCTTCTCTTAAGCTGCAACTCATATTCGGAAATACAAAACTGTGAAACACAACCCCCCTCACTCTGAACTTTGTCAGTGCACAGGAAACACACAAGCTTCTGTCCACACACACAACGCCACATAGGGGCTTTTGTTCCCCGCTCAAATATCTGCAAAGACTCCGTCATTACTCCGCATCACTCTTAGTTTTTAACTTTTAATTTTTAGTGTCCGGTATCTGACATCAGAATGACAGCTCTTGTCAGCAGAGGCCAGTGGACATGGCATTCATCCCAGACACATCTTTTAAATGTTATTAATTGCACAATGACTCACTCCTTCCCACCTTCTCACACCCTCTGTCATCACCTAATGCCTGCAGACTACAACATGCAGGGAGGTGGGGCATCTAGAATCCAGTGAAATATCTGTCAGAGATGAGTGTGTCCCTGGATATCCTCATCTACGAAGAATAGAGTATAAAAGACAAAACAGCTATGCACTTCCAGGCCAACCAAGTCAAACCCAGGTCTACAGCGAACCCCCCAAAAAGTCAAAGCCATTAATGACATCTTCTGCACTATAGGCTCCATGCTAAACACAGTAGCTCAAACAAGATAACGGCCCATTTTTTTTAAGCTTTATATTGGATTCACATCATAAATTGGTGATACATAAAATGTACTTTAAAGTAAGCCTTATATTTGGGCCACAGTTGTTAGCAATGTCACTTTTTAGAAGCTATTGAACCCTGATTGCCTTGTGTAGTCCTGGGTGTGTGCTTAGCTGTGGTTTGGCTGTAGCTAATCAAATCTGAGAGTGTCACAGCTGGCAACATAAGAGCCCTTTCAAATCCTGTTGTACCCCTTACCCACTCCTCCATCATAACCCCCCCCAATTTACCCTCCCCGCCCTTGGCCTGTGCACGGGATTGTAGCGCTGCTCAGACTAACATGCGCCCCCCTTGGTGTTTGCATGCAGTCATTGCATCCAGCAGATCTTGGAGGCAGTGCTTCACTGCCATCAAATGGGCGTGGTGCACCGGGACCTGAAGGTGAGTGATGGGGGTCATCCTGCTGTCCCTTGGGAGTGTGCTTTAATATTTGTAATGTAAAAAAACATGTGAATGTCTGTAATGTTTGTGTGTCACTTACAAAGCCTCAGGACATCGAGAGGGATGAATCATCTCCTTCCCCCTGAATTCCGAAATACAATGTCTCCTTTTGTAACCTTATATAATACAATGTAGGCATACACAATAGTTGGTTGGGCGGTAAGAAAGCCATTTAGAGTCTGGCCTAAGCTGCTCTCCCCACTCACGGTCCCTACAGCTTTGTGGCGATCAACATGAGACTGTCAAATACTACCGGTGACCTTTTGTCTGGCTCTGCCCGGCCATACCCAGCCTCCAGTCTGTGCAGTCACCTTCTCTATCTGTTCTGTGAACACCACTTCCACCCCAGTCTGTGGAGATTTCAGGCATGCAATCTTGTTACTAACTGACCAATGCAGCTGCTCTGTTCCCTTTCTAGAAAAGGTTCTTGTCATTGCATAGCCGGCCCATTTCTTTTGTTGATTGATCAATCCAAGATGATTTAGGAGGATACTTAATCTAACCTCTGGTCAATTTACTTTCTGTCAGAGAATTGTGTTGCATATTGAACATTACACACCCTCTTGGGTTTTGATTGGACTGTCAGTGTTTCAAATGGGACAGCTCATTTTCTGTAATCTGCCATGTGGTGACTTATATTAGACATAAAACACTCTTTATAGGGTTGGAAAACATTTTGAACTGGTAACAAGTTAGGATTGCTTCATAGTTGTATTTATTTGTGTTGACTGTTTATTCACTAGAAACCAAAAGATTGTTTTGTTTAAAGAGCCTGTGACAGCATCCCAACAACTGTTGTGCAATGAAATATTGGGCTACTAGTAATCTCGAACCGTCAGTTTAAAAAAGAAGGTGCGATACCGTTCCGATAAATATCAATAATTTCGAACATCGCGGGGAAATTCCTTCGACTCATTTTGAAGTTTTGGGGGAAGCCGGAAGTGACGTCAATGCGGGAACGCTTCACTGTGCGGCGAGAGAGCCAAACACGGACAAAGTGTGTTGTCATGCGTAGAAATGGTGAATTACTGAGTTTAGGCACGTTAATAACGTTTTAATGAAGTTGACTACAGTATATTCATATTTGTCAGTGCTTTCATGTCAATTCGGCGAACATAAACATAAATGATCGTGGTGAAGATGATGATTACATTAGGATTACAAATCGGTAGTGAGAGCTACTGAATTTCCTCCCGTGGGATGTGATATAAAAACAAATCGATTATTTTTGTAGTTGTAAACTCAAGTGGATGAAACTACATTTATTAGTGCTTTCATGTCAATTCGGCGAACATATGATACATTAAATGATCGTGAGGATGATGATTAAAAATCGTTTGTTTGAGCCGGTCTGCATTTCCTGATGAGAAAACAAACCGATGCTTTTTGTAGTTGTAGTACACCAACATGGATTAAACGTGTGGTTTTTTACCACAATGTTGGGGAAATTAATGGATAAAATGCACGGATTATTATTATTATTATTCCCACTCCGATCGGGACACTAGGTCCACTGTTTCCCCGCAGCGAGGCTCCCCCCGTTGACAGTTTACCTGGGCTGGGTGCAGTGGCGGACTGGCCATCGGGACGAATCCCGATGGGCCGGTACCGAAGTGGGCCGGTCGGATAAGTCACTAGCACATCCCCCATAGGCGGCGCGTGAGGCTCAGGTTTGGGAAGGCTAAATAACTTTTTTTACCTGACGCTGCCCGCCTCCGGCGTCTATAGAAAAGAGATCAACTCAGTGAAAGCACCGCCTGCTGACCAATCAAAGCTCAGTGTGCGGAGTTTACATCTCTCAAGTCATATTACAGGATAAAGGAAATACAGTTTAAACTGCCGTATGCAGAGAAGACGCCGACGTGTCGCACTTATCATTCATATTACATCATCAATCAGATCATCGATCATATAATATCATAATATATCATATATTTCCTTATCTGAGTCAGCTTCTCCAGCCGTATCTGCCCGTGCAACACTCACAGTGTCACATACTGTATGCAGAAGAGAAGTATTATTTTAAGCAACACATTATGTTGACGAAACACTCGAGTCAAATGTAATTAAAGTCAGATCCACTCGTGTCTTAGACGTGAACGCGCTCTCAGCTGGAGAGAGAAACCCTGGCTTGATTTACCGAGTTGATAACCAGCGTCGTAGGACCGCTTAGCGAGATCTCGTTTGTTAGTTTGTCGTTGTTAGTTTGTTTGTTACTCAAACATATCCAGGGTCTGTTGAACTGGCTTCGTAGTACAGGGCACAGGTGGCTGGCAGCGCTAATGTCAAAGACACAGACATTGCATTATATTTGTATTTTACCAGGATGCAGTGACACAAATATTTACATATTTACATTTACTATCTACAGCACCCGCCGCCCCTGACATCCCCCCGTTGACAACTTACTAGCGGTACCGAAGTGGGCCGGTCGAGAGTCCCGGGATGATTTTTAGTCCCACTGGCTACATGACCGTATGATCGCCCATATTGACGCACCTAATTCCTAAACTTCTAACAGATACAACATAAACTGATCCTTCAGCCTCATATGAGCTCTCAGACACGTTCAAAATTAAACTGTCATCGCTGTCATCGCTTGCTGCTGTGTGTTTACATGCAGATGCTGGGATCCTGAACGGTGCAGCTGGAGCGCTGTGCCCGCAATGACGTCACACATAATTTGGCGGGACTTGAAGAATCAACATGGTCAACATTGAAGGGCAGATTAATGGTTATCAAAGTACAAATATCCAAAATCAGTTCAGTAACGGTTTTCAAGGGGACAATATTTACTCAAATTGATGGGTTTGGATGATGGGGGGAACTCGTGTCACAGGCTCTTTAAGTCTGTTAGTGTTTTAAATGTGGCTTATTGCTTTTTGTTGTGGAAACATTTCCCAATAACAAAGCAGCTCCTCAAATATAGTGAACTATGTGTGAATCTGTTTCCAAACGGATACAAAACAACCTTTCTCCAGTCCTCTCGCCGCCATGTCTCAGTATATGTGCATGCTTGTATTTCACATCTGGTTTTGCATGATGCCCTTTGTTGAGTAGACCTCCTTTATGCAAATGTCAGTCCAAGCATTCCAGCAAAGCCGTGTTGTGTTTATCAGAACTGTTGTGGCCAATTCTTTTTTTAGCCGACACGCCTATCTGGTTTCATACCCAAGCGTCGGAGAGCATTTCATGCAATAGGTCACAGTGTGATGACTGAGGACAGCCTGGGTGACAAGATCGCTTGAGTTAGAAATTGCGTTATGATAAATAAGATGACAACACACAGCAAACACATGTGTGCTAGCTCTACAATGTTTAGAAAGTACAGCAAATAGTATTTCTCAGGAAGGTCATTATTTTGAGTCTACACAAGTAATGGATGTAATGAAAGTTCCATTAATAGACACACTAATTAAGTTAGAGCTGGGATTTGAATCATAAGGTTTCCAACATCTCATGATGCTACTAGTGTTAAGCAACATATCAGATGAAATGTTATAGAAAAACTCCAAAATAGTTTTTTTAAGGCATTTCTTAAAGGTATCTGGTTCGCAATAGTGTGTAAACATTGTAAAAGAAAATATATCCCTGTCTTTAATCTAGACACACACACACATCTCTTCCACTTATTTAAAGGATTTAGTAGGAAAACCACAGCAGCGCCAAATCCTCTACCGACATATAAATGAACGGAATGAAAGAAAGAGGAGAATCATTTCATATAAAACACCCACGCATGAACTGCTCTCGAAAACAGCTTTCTCTTTCCTATGTAACCTTCCATCTTTCTGCCTTTCACCCAAACCTTGTCATCAGCTTCTCTGTGTGGGCATGTCTGAGTGTATGTGTGTGCTCAAGAGATGGAGCGCTTGTATCAAAAAGTCATGGTGATGTGCACGTATTGGGTTGCGTTTATGCACCTTTACGATGGAAGTGCATGCTTCATCAGAATTTCCACCCACATTAGTTTCCGCTGATTATCTTACGGCTGCAGTGTTGGCAAGTTCTACCTCCCTCGTTCAGAAAGGGGCAAAGCCTAGCCAAATGGTGGAGCTCAGAGAACATTATGACGCAAGGTTGCTGAACCTCAGGATTACCGGTTTGCTAACTTAAGTCTCTATCACTTATTTCCCTTTCTTTTATACATGGGCTCAAATGCTATAAGCGCATGCAATATATTCTTGCAAATCGGCGATGCTATCCTCGACCAAGATTTCTTTAGTCTATTAGTCATTGTAATAATTTCTAATGCAGAATTAATTATTTCCAAGAATATTTTGAGTTTGTTTAAATCAACATATCAGTGTTCGTCAACTAAGAATTTCTTAGCAAACCTACTAAGTAATTGACTAAGACGGGCTGGCACCACAAATTAGCTGAGGGAAAAGAGGGGAGAGAAGGAATCAGAAGGTGTGCAGTAAAGTCCCTCTTACAAGTAACACATATTGTGGACTTAAATTATTAGACATGAATTTAAATGCACATCAGTATAAGTGCAATGAATGCAGGTGTTACTGTTGATAAAAAATAGGTAGTAGCATTTAAAAAGGGTGCAAAACACAATCAGGGATTGCAGATGATAACCATGTCTGGCAGTTTCTGTTAAACAAAGGCTGAACGTAATGGTATGGTAATGGGAAGAGTCAAAGAACTTATTAACACTTATTATTTTGTGTTAATATTTTCCACCAGAATGCTTTATTTGTCATTAGAGATTACCAGCTGCAGTAACAGAGGCAATGATTAAGTGAGAGTTGAGAGAGATGTCGAGAGACAAAATGAGCAGGGCCAGTGGGAATAGCAGCCCATTATTAGAGCCCTCTTCTGACAGAGAATAATGAGGCTGAACGCATTATCTGGGCCATAGAGATGGAGCCTATAGACCACAGCACACCACATGAGGCTAGGACAAGAAAGCACTGCAGCTTTTTGTGAGCTAAAGAGTACATTAAAAGTTAGGCCAAAAATGCATTGGTTTAACTTTTATTTTATGTGTTCAAACAAGTAATTTAAGTGACATCTATGTCCATGTGTGTATGTATGTTTTTTATGTGTGTGATGATAATAACTTAATTAACCCAATTACAAACATTGTGCATGAACAGCTATCTTCCCCCATTTGGACAGTGTTAATTTGTTTTGCCCCCAACCTTCCTTTCAAAAATGTTTGGTGATCTCCTTTATCTCCTTCTTCCCACTTTAGCCAGAGAACCTGCTCCTAGCCAGCAAATGTAAGAATGCCGCAGTGAAGCTGGCCGACTTTGGCCTGGCCATTGAGGTGCAGGGGGATCAGCAGGCCTGGTTTGGTAGGTACAGAAGATACAGGAGTTACTTAAAGCTCAGTTAATTAGTTCACTTCCTGTCAGAGGTTAGGCTTACGAATGTATGTTAAATACTTGGTAAAGGAACAAAGACCTACATATAATAAAGGGTAATGGAGTAATAGAGGGTCCAGCCTGAGTATATAGTATATAGTTATGATAAATTGTTATTCATGCTTTAAGTTGTGATGTTAGGATGCATTCCTTAGAAAATGTACACTTAGTTTATACATTCGAACTGACATTGCTGGTGACACCCTAGCTTGTATTGTACTGAAATCAGACCTCCGTCCTTTTTACAACAAAATGGCCCAGTTTGTCTTCGGAGAAAACACTTTATCAGAACTTTGGTATAAGAGGTGAACCCATTTCGATCTGGTACCAACGATGGTCATTCATTAATGCTCTTTGTTCACTTCCCCTAAGGATATGTGCACTTTTCCTTTTTTTAAGGATGTCAAACTCTGATCATAAAGGTCAAGCAAGGTGCAGTAAGTCAAGAAGATCTTCGAGCTTTGAATCTTCTTGTTAGATCTCAGTCCACTGTATGGATGAATAGGTCATGGTAACAGGAAGACTATCTTGCTTTCTAAACAAGCTTATCTAAGGATAGCACATACTGTATGGTGCCTTGAGTCACAATCAATCCATTTTGTGTGTGTGTGTGTTATCTGCAGGATTTGCTGGCACACCGGGGTATCTGTCCCCTGAGGTTTTGAGGAAGGAGGCATATGGCAAACCTGTGGACATCTGGGCCTGCGGTGAGTTGTACAGAGAAACACACTTTACATACACTATGGTATTTCATTGATAATTGTACACACAAAATAACATACTGAAGCACATTTTCTAACACGTTTTCTCTGTGTGTGTGTGTGTGTGTTTGTGTCCCTATATGTTTCTGCTCATGTCTCAGGGGTGATCCTCTACATCCTGCTGGTGGGTTACCCTCCTTTCTGGGACGAGGACCAGCACAAGCTGTACCAGCAGATCAAGGCGGGGGCTTACGATGTGAGTCTCCTCTCCTCTCTTGCTCTCTTATTTCTCCCCTCCTGCTGTAATACCCTCTCCTCCCACTGCCCCCGTTCGTTTTTGGATGTGCTTACATAACTCAGTCGCCTCATTCATATTTCAGGGGTTGCAAGAGAGGGAGGCTCACCTTAGATCATATTTAAGTTCATGTCAAATGGAGAGAGACAGGCGGACTGATTCTCTGGCAGGGATTCTGGGCTCAGGGAACAGACTTCGACATTTGTGCCTGAACACAACAGTATGGGATCAGAATTCCAAAAGAAATTGTCCGGGGCCGAGCTTGGACTAGGTTTTAGATGTTGTTGAAAAACATACACAGGGGGGCACAGTGGCTGTCATGTTCAAAGCATGGACTATCAATTGGATGGATTTCGCTCTTGAGGAAGTGTTATTGAAAATGCTGTATTCTCCGAGTTCCACCTTCACCTCAGCCATTTCGAATGTGGCGTGCTCAGCAGCAGATTGATGCGCTGCAGAGGTTATAATTATGCGCGGCCCCGCGGGGAGAGGTCTGAGGATTTAAACATTAAACTAAATTATTATTATTTAAATATATTTATTATATATAAATATATTTATTATGCAATCATCTTTGTTTTACCCAGAACCGAACCCAGAAAAAAGCGTTTGAAAAAATAACACCCGCGAAGCAGGACTCTGCTCTACTGTTACATGTTTACACGCTTTAATGTTCAAAAAGGTCTCTATTTTTCTCATACTGCTGCAAAGAACCTCTTTTCACCCTCTGTCTGAAACCAGAGACCAGTCTGCTCTGATTGGTTCGCTTGTATTTGCATGTTTAATATATGATTTAAAAACAAAAACATGCACATTCAGTAACTGATTCAGATTTGATGACTTGGGTGACAACAAAGTCTAAGAAATAGCAAACCAAGGGGAGCGTTCTTGACTTTTAAATGCAAGCTTGAATGGTTCTGCAATTACCTATGTTAGATCAAACAGAATTTCAACATCTAGAAGTGCCAAAGGACTTATTTCGATTGTCTTTCAATGTTTGGAGGGTGAAAAGATTTAAACTTGCATCTAAAAAATGAACATTAAAAGTGCTGTTCGTAATTGTGAATATTTCAAAAGCAGCTGGATAATAACGATATTATTACAGTAATAATGAACATTTTCATGTAAACCTTTTGGTTTAGTTATTGTAAAATTGTTGTTTTGCCAGATTCCAGCACCATTGAAATTCTCTGATTAACAGTAGTAACCAGCATCAGTGTCTTTATTGATTTGATTGGATACATTTTCCCAGTGCCCAAAGTCTTGTCTTCAGATTGCTATTTTTTTCGGACCAATAGTCCAATACTCAAAGATATTTCATATGAAATGATATTATGCAGAGAAATCCTGCACATTTAGAACCGGCATATATCTGGCATCTTTGATGACAAATTAGGATTTAATGATCAAAATAATGATTAATTCTGTCCATCAAAGAATGGATTGTTCAACAGATCGTTTCAGCTCCACATTGAATTTGAAGACGTGGTTCTGCTTCTCTTTGTAGTTCCCTTCCCCGGAGTGGGACACAGTTACACCTGAGGCCAAAAACTTGATCAACCAGATGCTGACCATCAACCCAGCCAAGAGGATCACTGCTCAGGAGGCCCTCAAGCACCCGTGGGTCTGCGTAAGTGTCCCCTGCTGGAGATGGACAATCAGACAGCAATTATTTTTCACACATCTACTGCACGCATTGAAAAGACTTGTGACTGATTTCATCTTGTCGTTTTCTTTCTTCTTCTTTTTATGAACTTTCCTCCTGTGTTTCCGCCTCATTCTCTCCTCCTCTTTCTCTTTCTTCCTTCTCCCAGCAACGGTCCACAGTGGCGTCGATGAATGCACAGCAGGAGAACGTGGAGTGCCTGAAGAAATTCAACGCCAGAGGAAACTCAAGGTTTGTATTGCTGCTCAGTCTCCCCCACATCTTCCACTTCTGCTCTGATAAGCTCAGGATAAAAAGGATAACTTTATTCTTTTATTTCTACTTCATTCTTTAAGCGTTACTGCCAGAAGGTGATCTACAAATTCATGGCCTGTTGTTTAAAACATATATATATTTTTTTTTTATGAAGATGGCATATGCTTAAAGTTATTAAAAAAGGTGGTCTAGATCCAGACTTATCCTCAATTCCTGGTTTCCCTTCTTCACCAATTTATTGCTGACAGTGTGCAAATACAACACCTCAGCCATTGGAGCAGACCATTGTTACCATGCTGCTTTTGGCCAGTCTTGGCATGGCTCAAATACCAGCAAATGGGTGACCAACATGCAACCAACCTGCCATTGGCATGTACCAGTTGTCTGTGTCTTGTCATTTTTAGAAAAACATGGACTAGCAGTGTAAGACATTTAACTGCCGAGCAAACGAGAAAAAGGAAAAGAATGTAAGATATTTAAAATAGGGACCATGATGCAGGAACATACAGTATTCTTTGAATAGAAAGATATATAAAAATGTGGCATATTCTTAAAAACTATTCACATACATTCTTCAAAATGATTATGTTACTAGTTAAAGTGTTTACATTTGAACTTTTTTTTGTTTTCTTCTCAGGGGGCCATTCTTACTACCATGCTGGTTTCTCGAAATTTCTCTGGTAAGTGTTGCCTGAACACAATCTTGTAGAACTGTTCTACCATTTATATCAGTGGACCAACATCCATCAATATAAAGGTTATTTACGCATGCAACATTTTGGGATTGTATTTGCTGCATGCCAGTTATATGTTAATACACATTAAGTACTAAGAAAGATTGTTGAATATAAGCATATATTCAAATATATGTCAAGAATATCCTTGATGTCTGCCCAAATGGTGGCATGTGCCTCGTAAACACTGGTAACATTAGACATTTAGTAACAGACCGATTGTCTCCCTTGGTCAATAGATCCGTAAAATATATATTTATGTAAAGTTCATCTCAGTGCAACTTCAGTGTTTCCCTTTGGTGTCTTTGTAATCCAGGTTAGAGGTACTAGACCGTTATAATACAAAGCATAGTCTTGTACAACTTATTCAAAATGGTATATTAAAAAATATAGCTGTTAAATACATTTATTTTGGTCTCATTTAGAGCATATCCTGTTCAGTGAGATCACAGCAAGAGAAGATCCTTCATGATATTAACAGAACTAGAGCACGCTTAACCTTTTTAGCTTCTACTTACGGAACCTTTTATGATGTGGAGATGTTACAGCTGGGGAGACAGTTTTCTATTGATTCAGCACTTTCTCAATTTGAGGACACACACCACCCCCCCACAACACACATACCAATGTATACATCACGTCAGTGGGACATTGACATTGACTTACATGCATTTCCTGGAGACCTTATCCTAACCTTAACCATAACCAACACATACCTAACCCTTACTCGCTTTAACCTTAACCCTAAACCCTTACCCTGAACCCTAACCCTAATCCTAAACCTAACCAAGTCTTCAACCTAAAATTAATGATACCCTCATGGGAACCTCCAATTTGTCCCATAAGGGAGAGGAGTCCTACGTGACTGTGTAAACAGATTTAGGTCCCCACAAGTATAGTAATGCTAGGCCACACACACACACACACACACACACACACACACACACACACACACACCACACACACACACACACGCACACACACACACACACACACACACACACACACACACACACACACAGGTGTGTGGCCCTGCTGTGTCAAGTTCTTAAACACATTTGTTCTCCTTTCTCTCTTTCCTCTTATGAAGTGTGAGGTCAATAGGTGACAAATACATAACTTAATAACACTACATTAGCACATAAACGAGTTACTGTACTCTCATCATGAATCATACATTATACAGAGCAGTGTATCAGTGTCCCTGTGCTGACACAGGGGAGCTTCTATGTCCATCCACATGTTTATATCTTGTAGCATTCAAAATGTATCAGGATAAGGTCATGGTTTAAATTAAAGTTTACTATTATTTCTACAATATGTTTTAATTTCAATACAAAGTACGACCGCCTGTTATGCATTTAACATATTTCTGACTGTTGTAGAGGTGAACAAGCTCTACAAATCTAACATGTACCAACATTGACCAAGTCCTGCAACTTCATCACTGTCATCATCCTAACTCTAACACTGTTTCCAGGGATGCTTTGAGACAAAATGCAAGCGTCAAAGCTTCTCAAATTAATTTGAGATTTGTGTTTTTCCTTGACATTTTTCTCTGGTGATCCTTCTATCAGCAGCAGATTCATACGTGACAGATTTTGTGTCTCTAGTTGTGTATACGAATTAATTAACCCCCCTAATGAACTCATAAATTATGTTTGTCTCCGCCTCACCTTTTTTACATTTTTCCTCACCCTGCCACCTACCTGCTTTGTCTCTGACTCAAACCCTCCCTTTCTAAATTTCACTCCACCATTTTTCCATTTTCCCCCTGTTTCTCATCCAACTCTTTCTGACCTTCCTTTCCTCCCTGCTCTGCAACTGACTGGCTATTGGACTCTTAACAGTGGGCAGCAGGCAGACCACCACTCCAGCCTCGGTCACCGTGGCAGCAGCAGCAGTGGCTGCAGCTGCCGGCACCGCCGCAGGCCTGATGGAACAAGGTAGCACGGTGGAGCACACAGGGCATGCCACGCCTCTAACCCTTCTCTGTTCCTGTCGTTCACACTTTATGGTCCTTCCATTTCCCCCCTTTTCTGCCTCTTCTTCCTCAGCACGGGGGGCTCAGCGCATGACCACCTCACTAACCACATCTTCCATTCACTTATCACCTGCAGCATTAGCTATGGTTCCATTTGACTATATAGCAGGCTTTACACAACCTTTTGATAAATCATAAAAAAGTTAATTTCAACTAGTGTTTTTCCAGTTGCTTAGTTCAGACAAGTTGAGGATTGTTACATGTTAAAAATATCATAAAGGGAAAAGTGTCAACTAGGATTTGTGTTGTTCAGCTGTTGGCTGATGGACAACTAATTATAAAATATGCAATAAAAGTGACAGTAGGAATTAATCATAGATAAAGCCATCATTTCAGACCTCCTTTAAACTAAATATAACAAATGTGACCAGGTTGCTATTTTTAGCAAAAGCTCTTCCACTTAAATAAATCAGTGATTCATCTTTGATAATTTTTTAGTGAATATTTCACTTTCCATTTGCCCAATCGATGTTGATGTATGGAAGCCCAACTACTGCTGTCGTTTTCCACATCAGCACACGTGTCACCTCCTGTCTGCGATCTGATAGGCTCGCTGACCCACCCATATTCATCCCAACGCAGCCACAGAGCATGGCCTCGACCTAACAGAACTGCTCTCCTGTCTCGCTTTTTTTCTGCTAACTTTCTTCCTCCCACTTCACCTCTGTCACATGAACACTCCACTTTTACCCCATTGTTTTTCCTATAAGCTGTCCTCTCTGGTAACAGTTTTCTAGCAAGTCACTTTTCTATAACTCCACCAGCATCAGTCTCACTTTCCATCATTCTTCATATTGCACTTCCCCCTCACTCCTCTTCCCCTCTCTTCTTTTCTCTGTCTGACAATGACACTGGAAAGTTCACCCTTGTCACTTTAAGGATGGAGCTGCCCACGAGCTGTCAGTGAATGCTGCATGGGGCACTGAACTGGTGCATGCACTCCAGCGAGTGGGGGGGGGGGGGCGAGGCATGGTGAACACTGTGGGAGATGCAGGCTGGGCTGGCTCTCATGATGTCCACAACTATTGAAGCTGTTGTTTTACTATTTAAATGTATTGCAGTGGAGATATAACCCATAGTAGCCAACTGACTGAGCTATGAACTCTCATCCAGGCCACATACTGTACATGTAGCTCATCATTTATACATATGTTCCCACTAGATGTATTCACTGTTTTAAACATCTTGTGAACTTTAAATGTACCTTATAACCTAACTCTCTTATGTTCAGACATAGCGCATATTATAGAACCGTTGGGATAGCATATAAAGTGCTGCATTAAGCCATTTGTTTTTACTTTAAACGCTGAGATGCCATTGCCATATTAAGGCGTTATAGCTACTTGTATTAGCACATTTGTCTTTTCTTTTTTTTGCACCCCTGACAAATCTAATGTTTATTTACTGTTTCCTTGGTCCGGCACCTCTCAAGACCACATGGTATCTTTAGTCATCCTTAGCAGGTAGCTTCTCTAGCAGTTTTGGAAAATAGACTATATTTTTTAGGCGTGTGCTAGTAAACCAAAGAAAAGTTTCAGAACATTGTCATCCACTTTTTTGATTTAGGTATTTTTAACACTGCACATATTTGGACATTTTAGATATGTGAACCCGTCCCAACATAATGCGTTTTTACTGGGTTTGCAGGAATGATTGCTGGCCTAAAGCAACAACAAAAAAAGACCTCACATGACAGTCTAGCATTGAGCTAAGGAATCAGAAGTTGTGGCAGTGTCCTTGTTTCTGTGGCCCACTGGGACTCCACAGTCCTCTCTGTGTCCCCGAGCCATCACTAGGCTCCAATCAAATATTAATAGCGGACTGCTTCGCCCTATCAGCCTCACTGGCTTCCTGGAGGCATCGCTCTTATCTTGCGTATTCCTACACACAAATACAATCGCTATCTACTTGACCTCACCCTTTCCTCATTCAGGACGAGGGTGATAGTATCTTAAATTATGTCCAGGCCTTCAAAATGCGATGTGTAGAAAAAGCTTCTTAGAAAGTCTCGAATTAGAGGTCACATGTTTGGTTTGATTACCGCCCGAACCTTCATGTGAATCTTTGCCCAGCCTTGCTTCTCTCCTGCAGTTGTGCATCTTGCTTGATTTTAATGTATAGTTGTGATTGTGTTTCTGATCTCTTTCTCCTCTCTGTTCTTGCTTCATGTGTAATTTGGGGCAAGGTAAGGGGTGCCCCCATGTTTCTCCACCTTCGGCTCAAAATAAGCTACCTTTTGATATTTTCAGGTTTCCACAGAGATTTCCCCTTTTTGTCACCAGCTATTTTAGCAACATAGCAGTCTTCTCTTCTCAGCTCTCGGTTCATGTCTTCTTCTCTTCTGCCAAGCCGTCACAGAATACGCCAGAATGAACTTGACACTATTCTGACCCATTTCTTCTCCTCAGTAACAAGGAGCCTTTGGAAGGAGGAACAACAGCACAGCAATACACCATGCACATTCATGCCACTCTCACATCACTCTGTAGTGATTCTTTATCACTTCATATTGCTCCTTGCTAGAGTGCTGAATATGCAAACCTCGCCTCAAACGTGAGATTGCTTTTCAAGGGACAGCTTTAGAAGTCCACTTGTAAGGACGTGATGTTTTACTTAAAAGTGCTAGGCCAGGGCTAGGACCTCTGTCTCTCCTAAGAAATAGCTGGAATTCAGCTACTGGCGCGGAGCCAACTTTAAAATAAAGTATAAGATAGGAACTATGCCAAAATGTTCAGAGAGGAAAGAGATATAGAGAAAAAGAGACCCAGACCGCCATAAATAGTGTTTTATGTAACGTGGCTGGCTGCTGATGTGATTGCATTAGACTTGAAATTGCACTCAGTCCCTTTAAAAAAGTCCCAGCAAGGATTACACCCAGGCGGGTAAGGCAGAGAGGAGGGGTCTCGGACTTGAAACTGCAGGTGAAAGACACCAGCAATCCCGCAATAAGTGTTGCTAGTGTAATATTCAAAATGAGCCTAGAACCGATTACGATTTTCATAAACAGGTGGTATGTCTTCCAAAAACATACACATACAACCTGTTCTTTGGCCATTGATCTATATCGATGCATTCCTGACAACCACTAAAAATACAGATTTATTTGTAAGTAGTTTATGTAAAAATCCTTCAATAACCTTTAAGAATAATCATTCAGTACTAACCAGAATATTTGTTTTCAGAAAAAAAAAAAAAAAGGCTTTCAGTGTAAAATCAGACTTATCCTTTAGTCTTTATAAAGACAGTGGGAATATCTAGCTATACAAATAAACTGTAATGTTTCAAACTAAACGGATACATAAGTCTCGATGACCATGCATTGGTCTGATGTTATGCTATAGCAGTGAAGCCATTGTAAAGGCCCGGAAAACTGGCTCAGTTTCAGTTTCTACTGTTAAGAAGGGATTATGGGTATTATGTCTACAGTATCAGTCTTCCCTTCCTCACCCCCTACCTCATTACCATTCATTAGAGAGCAGAATATAAACTAATCCCCCCCAGATTTCCTAAAGGCAGAGCTTATTGTTGGGCCCTGCATGACAGCCATCTTTCTTCCAGCTTCCTCACAACTGGAATTAATGTAAACAATGAATTGGAGGACATTTTAATTTCACTGATGACAATGTGTCTCTGTTTTATTGAAAGACAAAGCATTGCGGAGCTAGTCTCAAGACACACAGGGAAAATAAATAGGATTTATGTATTTGGTTGAGAGGCAACACTGGAATAATTCCTTTTTCACCTGAACAACTAGCTGTGGACATCAAACACCTTGGGGACCTAAAAGATGAACCTTTGTAGATCTATGAAAAGCCCTTATTTATCTTGAACGCATCTCCTTAGTAGGACACTAACCTTCTAGCAAGGTGCTGAGTTCCCCTTGTGATTTCAGTCTAAGGCTACTTAAGCTGAGTCACAGTACAGGGTTCTTACTTCATTAAAAATCTGGAAAAGTCATGGGAAATTCAAAATGCTAATTCCAGGCCTTGGAAAAGTTATGGAAAACAATATTTTCCCAAAGTTTTGGAAAAGTCATGGAAATGTAACTAAAGTTGCATCAAATATAATTGATATTTATCTAATCGCCGAAATAGTAATACTATAATGATAATAAATACTGTATCGTATAGTAATGAAACGTAAAATGGCATTTAACTGTCGAGGTATTTAGCTGGTGAGAGATTGTAGTTGCTTTAGCCTGTAGAAGCTAGTAAGCCTACTATTGGATTTGTTTAGATAGGCACACATTTCATATGCAGACCTTATTTTCCTGTTCCATGGGTTAGGGTAAACCAGTTTCAGTGGTACGCTGAGAAAGAGTACTTTTTTGG
>NW_022990124.1:0-28493 GCF_902827175.1 Gymnodraco acuticeps | reverse complement strand
AATATCTAACTGACATGTTGAGAAAGTTTCACAGGCAGGTGGCTGACAGGCTCCCTCAGCCTGGAGAGGGGCCCACCCACCCTAGGGGCCCACCCACCCTTTTCAGATTGGTGATAATGTAATAATCAAATCGCTTGAAAAAGATTATTTGTCTCCCAGGTGGAAAGGTCCTTTCCAGGTATTAATAGTGACCAGAACAGCCCTGAGAGTACAAGGTAGAGCGGGAGTGGATTCACGCCAGATGTCGTCTCTCTCCTCTACCGGATGCTGGCGTGTGAAGGCAGTCATCATCATCGTCATTCTGGGTTTACTATACCTGGCCAAGGACGCCCTGCTAGATGAAGCTGTGAAAATCCCAACGACAGGTGGCGGGGGCTCTCGCCCCTCTGAGGGAGAAAATAAGGTGCTCTTATCTAAGAGCGCAGACGACTTGACCACTCAGGGTCCAGACCCTGAGGGCAAAACAACACCAACAGGCAAAGCAGTGCCTAGCGACAAGGACAGGTTGTATCCAAACACCACACAGACATTCAGTATGGTGCAAGAGGACACAAAGAGAGAGAAAAGGAGGGAGAATAAGGAGGATTGTCTCCCTCCCTGGTCATAAGTCAGAGACTATTTCCTTTAACTGCCCAATTTCAATATGTGACTCATCTAACTGTATTATTGTGTTTCCTGTGTCCTTAGTTTACCCAACATGGGAGATGTATCCAAAGAACCAGTACCATTGGTTCGGGGTCTCATCAGAGGTGGTAAGAATGGCTCTCAACACCATTGAAGAAATGCCCCCAGAACTGTGGTGTAGCACTGTAGAACAGTTCAAGACACTGATAAGGGATAAGGTAAAATGTACATGAGGAAACCAGATTACCAGTTCCCAATCCAGGTGTCACTGCATGCACATTTACTGGACCAGATAGCAAAACAAATGTTCCATCTACTCCACTTAAACAATCAGGAGGTGATGTTACTCCACTTAAACAATCAGAAGGTGAGGTAGATTCTTCAAAAAAAGGCCTTAATTACTCCTTTTAAACGAACTAAAACTAATTCTGCAGTAAGTTTAATGTTAGACTACGCACATGAACGTAATGTTAGCAACTGTTGGTTGTGCCATAATATGCCAGAATCCATGCATTCTCCTATGTTTAGCCCAATTCCTTTCACAAAAGCTGATTACGGTTTAGTAAGCTGGAATGACATAGCATCCAGAAATTAGCGACGAGGCGGAGGATTGTTATACTCCTTCCTACCCCATAGACTCTAAACAACCCTTACAGTACCAAGGGCTTAGTCTCTCTCATTGTTGTGATACAGTAAATACAAATTACCCTGGCCTGACGGTTTCAACGGTTGATGTTTTTTAAAACTAATATATGAAGAAAATACGTTAACCTAGCTTTTGAATATAGATTCCAGTTAGCTCTAGCTCAGACTAATTGTTCGGCTAACGTTACAAGTCCATGTATAAAGCAACCACACACACCCTCCTTGTTGGTTGAAGCTTTGGTAACAGTTGTGCCCTGGTTTGGCTCTAGAACAGTGGACTCCGTGGAGGTTAAAATACATGACTGTACACAGCCAATACCCTTAGGCAAGCCCCCTACACGTGACTGCTCAGTATATGTTCCCCCAATTGTGGTGCATGAATGGAATAATGTGTCCATCTGCTTCCAGAATGAAGTAGGGATCTCACACCTCTCCTGATGTGGGACACAGCGACTGTAATACCATAGTGAGAGTACATTTAGCCAGAATTCCCCTCCCACAGAGAGTTTACTTAGTTTGTGGGGATCGCACGTACGGCTGTGTGCCATATGACGTTTTTTATGGCACCTGTTATCTAGCCTACCTAATCCCTTTAATCCGTAAAGTAGAGGCTACTGAGATGGCAGCGATACTTCCCTCTCTACACAGGAACAGCAGGTCAATTACACAAGGACAACAGATAGCTAGCCTATTTTTGCCTTGGTACGGTATTGATGTTACTCAGCAGGAAATTGTGGCACTGTCCAAAGTTGTAGAACACCATCTAAATGTATCCAACACAGCGATGTTAGCTGAACACAAAGAATTGCAGGAAGTTAGGACAGTAGCACTACAGAATCGCATGGCGCTTGATCTCCTCTTAGCTGCCCAGGGGGGCACATGCAAGGTGATAGGATCTGAGTGCTGTTCTTTTATTTATGATGCCACACCTGAAGTTATGGACATGGCTCATGATACTGCCAGGGGGATAAAAGAATTGCATGAAACTCATGGGTTTACATTTGGGGAATTAAGTGGAACCTTTGGATCCTGGGGAGCGGGGTTGGTTACATTTGTTGTTACTGTTTTAGTGTTTATCTTGGTTGTGCTAATCCTAGTGATCTGTTTGATCACTGTAGTTAAATTAGCCATACGAAGGGTTGCCAAGACTGCCCTCCAGGCCCCACAAAGGCTAGTGGGGCATTCGACTGTAAAGGACGCAATATTAATGTACAACGCTGAGCTTCCAGATCCCTGGGTCTCCATCGTGGTTTCTGACCCATGGGTACCCCCGTTCAACGATTGAGATGTTGGTTAAAGTTGATATTCTGAATAAAGAACAGATGTTTTGATAATTGATTACAGTTGATACTCTGGATTAAAGGACAAATGTCTGATTTTTCCTTTTCAGATTTTGAACAAATGTATTTGAATGAAATATATGTATCACTAAGTGCCTTACTCTTGAATAAAGCGTAATGAAGTAAACGTAAAGTAATGTTAAAGATTGAGGACACTGTAACTTTACAGATTACAGATTGATCGATTCATCACTGTGAATTTATACCTCAACTAGGAACCTTAGCTGGATCTCTCATGATTCTGATTTTATACCTCAATTGGATTTCTTATAATCCTAAATTCTAATTGTGTTTTTAATAAGTAATTGCCTTGAAGTAAATCTTTGAGATGTAAGCTGATTTAGAATTTGTGTTTAATGAATGAGATTAACTGAGTGATAAATGATAAAATATCTTATTTTTGAAACATATATTTTGCTATTATATTTTGTATTTCACGTGTTTATTATTGTGCTTTTTGACAAAAGATGCCAAGCACTGAAGAGAGATGATTTTTATTATGATTGACTGTGTTCAATCATGGTGATTGAAGTGTTTTCAATCTTGTTCTACTTTTTGATGTAATTAATGTATCTGAGCGCACCCAACTCTGAAGACGCTTATTGATTTAAGTATTGACTGAAATATTCTTAGACTAATGTTAATTGGTTATCAATAGATTGATAAAAAGAGTGAATCTGTAAGAGAATATTTTAATCTGATCTTGATTATAGAGTTTCTTATTGTTTCTTAGAATCTGTGATATTGCAAACATGCTTTGTATTAAAGTCAAAGCACCTCTGAAAGTTGAGGTCACAGGTCAAAAGCTTCTTCCTCTTTCCTGTGGGGGAAGGGTCCAGGCCTGCCTGCATTTCGCGGGACAAACAGATTATTGTCCCACATCTGCTATTGATTAGGTAAACGCATGGCTCGCCTCTTCTCATGTTGGTGCGTGCTGTGGTTTCTTTGTGGGCAGAGATGGCTTGGTGGCTGCACAGGACGTGTGAAACTAAGTGACCTCCCCGGCTGTATTCATGTACTTGTTTAATAAACTCTCAGTGATTTGGCTAACGACGATCCAGACTCCTTCATTCCACCTCAACATTGCAACATCAGAAGTTTTACTTCACATAAGTTAATATGCAGCAAGGCTCCCCGGTTAAGCCGGCTGCCAATAGCCTATTGGTACTTGGCAGCATGGCTCGCTGCCTATGCCGGCTGGGTTTTTAACTATCGGTTAATAAAACAGCAGGGCTTGCTATTGAAATCCGTCTACCTTAAACGTTTTGGGTTTTAGGCAGCATGGATTTTTCCTCTGTCTCAGACACCTCCTACCCACGGTCGTAATAAGCCCAAGAGAAGGGCCATTATTACGCATCGTGTGGACAGCACTGCACACACCTCCGCTCATCCCTTACTGGTGTTGAGCGTGAACGCGCGGTTTACGAGTCTTCTCCTAAACGACGACATAATGAGAGCCTGTGTGAAATGCAGCGTGTGGAGGGCTCTGGCGTGGTTTGTCACCAACCACAGCACATCCAGAGAATGTACACCCGGCGCTATCAGAGTACTGTATGGTACTCAGGGTGGCGGCGCGTGTGTCTGATGGACAGATGGATGGGCAGAGGGTAGTCTCTGCAATTCGCCTCTCCCCCCGCAGTTCTAAGGGATACAGGGAGTCCTGTCATCCCTGTAACAGTGTCTCGCGCTCCGTGCAGAGCGGCAGGAACTCTGGTTAAAGAAAGCCTTTTTCCAGGGTTCCTCAAAGGGAAGAAAACGTTTTTTTTACTCCCGTTATTTTCTGGTCCCGAAGGAGACGGGGCGGGGGGGAATGAGACCCATCCTCGATCTGTCAGTGTCCAACAAGGGAATGGCCTTTTCCCATGCTGACGATCAAACAGGTGCTGGAGTGTGTTCACCAGGGAGGTTCACATCCATAGTCCTGAAGGATGCTTACCTTCACGTAACCATCATCCCGAAACACATTCAATTCCTGCGTTTCTCATTCCTGGCTCCACGCACTTTTTTCAAAGTGGGTGGAGACGATTGGAGCAGCTACTCAGGATGAGTGTTATTTTGCCTGGACGACCGGCTGTGGCTGGCTCGCTCCAGGGAGGAAGTGGTTTTTCAGACGATACAGCTCGTATCTCATCTGTCAAGCCTGGGTTTCATTATCAACTGGAAGAAGAGCTGTCCTCTTCCCTCCCAGACATTTAACTGGGAGTGGAATTGAACTCAGCCCGCATGAGAGCGCGACTCTCACAGCAGAGAATGGAGAAAGTGACAGCTCTCCTCCGGTGCAGCTGTTAACCTGTCGGTTAGCAGGCAGCACGGTTTTTCCTCTGTCCCCAGATGTGCCTACTACACACGGTCGTAATGAGCCCAGGGCTGTTATTACGCACTGTGTGAATAGCACTGCACACACCTCCGCTCATTCCTCAGCAGGTTTGAGCGTGAACGGGCCTCAATGTTGAAGTAAAGTGTTATAGCAGAACGTTTAATACAGCGTATTTCTGGTATATTCATTTTAATATATCACCTGATATATAAGAAGTGTGTTTTTATGTATTCATGTGTATACTTAATTACTTTGTATTAAATAGTAGCAGTCTGTATAACAAGAAGCTGGAAATATGAGAAGTGAATCCTTTGTATTTGGAGTAGTGGAGCAACAGCTCAAATCTCTGGAATGCTGCAGGATAAAATGAGTGTGCGTTACACATGCTAAGGGAAATTAGTGTGCATTCTCTATATATGTTTATGTAAAGTTCTACTATTTCACTGCTTGAGAGCAGAGGTAATGTTTTCCTCGTTATTATTAATATTAAGCTTGTCTAGCTGACATCTCTCAGTGGATGTCTGCTCACCACCTCAAGCTCAACCTTGACAAGACTGAGCTGCTCTTCCTCCCGGGAAAAGATTGTCCCACTCTTGACCTAACAATCAACATCGGCACCTCAGTTGTTTCCCCGACTCAGACTGCAAGGAATCTGGGTGTGACCCCTAGATAACAACCTGTCCTTCACTGCAAACATCGCTGCTACAACCCGTTGCTGCAGATACACGCTTTAACAACATCAGGAAGATATGTTCCCCAGCTGACTCAGAAAGCGACTCAGGTTCTGGTCCAGGCTCTCGTCATCTCACGCCTAGACTACTGCAACTCCCTCCTGGCTGGTCTACCTGCATGGTGCCATCCGACCTCTGCAGCTCATCCAGAATGCAGCGGCTCGTCTGGTCTTCAACCTTCTAAATTCTCCCACACCACTCCGCTCCTCCGCTCCCTTCACTGGCTTCCGGTAACTGCTAGAATCCACTTCAAGACACTGGTACTTGCTTACCGTGCTGCGAATGGATCTGGCCCTTCCTACATCCAGGACATGGTTAAACCGTACACCCCAGCGCGTGCACTACGCTCTGCATCAGCCAAACGACTCGTTGCGCCCTCGCTGCGAGGGGGACCCAAGTTCCCATCGGCGAAAACACGTGGGTTTGCTGTCCTGGCTCCAAGATGGTGGAATGAGCTCCCCATTGACATCAGGACGGCAGATAGCTTGCACATCTTCTGGCGCAAACTGAAAACTCATCTCTTTCGACTCCACTTCGAGCGTTAGAACTATTAACGAAGCACTTTTATACTAATAAAGGACTGGCTTACCTAAAGCCAGTTGAGTAGCACTTGAAATGTTTGGCTCTATGAAACCTGATGTACTTATATGATTCTGTTTTCTTCAAGGTTGTGTCTTCCTGGTCGAATGTACTTATTGTAAGTCGCTTTGGTTAAAAGCGTCAGCTAAATGCAATGTAATGTAATGTAATGTAAAGGTAATTTACATGTATTGCTTGTATTGGCCAACTATAAACAACTATATTTTAGACATATCTTAAAAGAGGCCAAGAGTATGTGGGACAGTGTGGGTTAAACTGATGGGGGAGGGGGAGCAGAGAGGGAACTCTATGCAAGAAGGGGGGGTGTGTGTCCAAACTGCAAGAATGTGAGACAGCGAACACCAGATGTGTTTTGTTTTGCCCTCAAACTGAAGAGACTCTTTTTCTGGGCTGCCTCCTGGCTGGCTCGCGCTGATTCGCTACGACAGCCCATTGTTTTTATATCTCCCAATGGATGGGCCCTATGAGAGGAGCATCCAACACAACTCCTCCCCGTTGTTCTTACATGTATGCTGTTGTGTGTTTTGTTCGGCCTCTTTTTTCCTCATGTCGTCAAGATGGTAAGTTCTCCCGGCATTGGGAACAGAGCAGGGGATCCCCCTTTAAAGTGTATTGTTTTATTGTTTACCATTAAAGCAGATTATTGTTTAACCCTTTATCTGGTGCTTTGAATTCCTTATTTTATAAATCTGAGATCCTCATCAAAGAACACACGGAGCCGAGGTGGGTTTCAGACCACTCCTTGCTCCAACAAAATGGTGACCCGTGATGTGATGAGCAGGGTGGAGAAGGAACACCAGCGACCGCATTGGGTCCAGGGGTCCGCACCAAGAATATATTTGACAACTAACAACAGGGCCCTGACAACGAAAGAGGTAAAACAGATGCCTGTTTTATATCAAAGATCTGTGATTGGCTAAATTAAACTACATTTTAGAGTTGTCAAAGACATTCAGAGTGTTTTAGTTTTACGGTAAAGAATACAATCCATATATTAGGAAAGTTATATAATATAAAAGTGAAGCAGCGAAGTATTTCAGCGTAGGGTATAGAGTCTCTAACGGCTGGAAGAGTATAGATTCCCTGCGACTAGTGGAGGTATTGAGTCCCCACAGGGTATACTTGCTGGGGAAGTCAAGTGGTAGTATTGAGTCTCCATCCATGACTAATCAGAATAACAATTCCGAGGCTCATAGGAACCGAAGTTGAGTTATAAGTAAAACATTCCAAGAGGAGAACGCGACCTTCAAAAGCCATTTGAAATGATCGGATCTCACTATCTCTTGTTCTGTTGGGTTAAATGTCTAAAGGCTAAACGTGACGATAAAGGAAATATACATCGCACTATAAAGGCCGGATAGACTGTACGGGGAATATAACTAGCTGTGAATATATATATAATATAATTAGTGAACATAAATCAACCTTAGTCAGATAAAGAAATACGAAGTCATAATGGAAGGATACCATAGTTTGTTGTTTGATAATTGTTCAAGAAAGCCCCCCTTCTCCTAAAAAGGCTGAGCGCTCCAGCCGGGGTGTGTCTGTCTTTGTCTGTGAAAGTATCTCCCCCCCTTCTCCACATTCTGCTCTAATTGCCGAGCAGCAGCCCGGAGTGTGACTGCTTGTTCTTTTTCTCTAATGCCTGGAAGAAGGCTGCTGAGCGTTGAATTTAAAACAAGGAGTGAAAGATCAATGAGTGATCTGAAGTTGGAGTGAATACATTGCAAATTAATAGATCAATGTGTGATTTGAAGTAGTAGATATATTGAAATAAATAAAAAACTATAATTTGTTGTTTTTAGCATAGTTTTTGTAGGATACAGTTACATTGTGGTTTTTATGAGAGGTTTTGAGAACTGATTGTTACCATTGCATTGCATTGTGAATGTCATGGTATTTGTCATTAACTGAGAATTGTACTTAATTATATTTCAAAGGAACTTAATTACATACAGTAACGTTGAGGGAAAGTAAAAAGAGGTTTTATAAGTTTGTCAGTCAGAAGGAATCTGTTCATGGTAAAGCATGACAGAGGTGCTGCACGAACGATGTTTGCTCCAGCCATCTCACACTGTTGGATAACACAAAGAGGTGATTGATGAGAGAAGCTTGTGGACAGGAGCAGGCAGCTGCAGGGCACAGTGAGAAAAAAGAGAAAGACAGGAGAATTAAGATGTTTTGAAAAGACTAGAGAGAGTAAAAGTTATATAAAGTTAAATGAAGCTTAGCGCAAGTTCAGACAGGAAGACCTATCACTCCGTATTGCACGTCATGGCAATACTCGCTCCCTGCACTAAATGACAGGGAGCGCCACTCCTCAGCTAACCTATCACTCCCCTCCATTTACAAGCCTAATTATCGCACCTGTTAATCCCTCTATATATGCTCTCCCCTTTCCTATCAGCTGTCTTCCAGGTGTCAACGCGCAACCCTCCTCCACCCCATCGCCTCCTGCTTTCAACTCAGGGCCAAGCTTAACCTTCTCCCTTCCAACCGGACCTAACGACTTATCACCACCACCAGTGTCTAGACCCAGGGGGGTTCATCGGAAACGGTTCTTCCCTTCCCGATTGATATCCTACAAAACCTGGGCCTAATCGCCAAAACACCATTTCATTCACTTGTTATAAACTGTCATCATTATGTTTCATTTATATAATGTGACCGATAATAAATATGTATTCCATACATCACGTCTCTCCTGATTGAACTACTATTCTGGAAAATGTCATATTGTTTTATGAGTAAAACATGAAATAACATATATTACTAGAGATAAGAACAACATGCTTATCTAGGTTAACAGAAAATTGCGATTAACCAGTTTCAGCAGCTACTGTCCTATCTTTGTTCTAAAGAGAACATACGTTGAATTTACAATTAATATTAAGAAAGTTCACAATTGATACCATTAAAGACCGTTTTGGATTAATAGGGCATGTCTGTCAGAAACTTTCGTGCTCAGATGGAATAAAGTGTTGAGATGTTCTCAAGAGTGGGAGTTTTCACAATGCTTTTTAGTTTTTATTGAAACAATTAAGTGATAAGGACAGAAAACTGTTCCGTGATGATTTCTATAGGTTTTAGCTTTAGTAATGAAGATTACATTTTGTGAGGAAACTTTTCCACCAATAATTCCTTTAAGTGTTCCAAAAATATATGTATTAACTGTAATCAGATTACTTGTTTTTAAAATATAGCGCTAAATACAGTTAGTTTTGCATTCTGTTACAAATCTAACCATGCTTGTAACACAACGTAGATAAACAATTTGAAAAATAATAGAATAAGCAAGTAGATAAAAGATGAATCTATAGTGGTTAAGGAGGGTTTCCCTGTTTTGCTCATTTGACTTAGAACTGAAGTAAAGAAGAAGATTTTCCTTTCAAAATATTTTTATTAATTTTCTTGTTCAACACAGAAATCCCACACAATACAGTGAGTTGTGCAAACATGTAGCATTACATAGAAAAAGTGAAGACATTTTATAGAAACAAAAACAAAAACAAAAAACACCATCAGCAAATTATTGTGAACAAATAATTATGCCGGAGATGGCCCATCCCTCCCCGTTCCAGTGGATGATCAAACTAATTATATAGCACATTGTCCAGAGTAGAGAATATAACTACTATATGTTATTGTATATTAAAATGGAGTCACACTGTTTTCATGTCAAGGGCCAAGTAACCACATGAAGTTACTTTGGTCTTATTAAAGTAAGCCAAGAAGGGACCCCAGGTCTTATAGAATTTCTCATCAGAGCCTCTGATTGAGAATCGCAGCTTCTCTAAGTTAAGGCAGGACATTATGTCCCGAAGCCATTGATTGCATGTGGGCGGGGAAGCGTCCTTCCATTTAAGTAGAATTGCACATCTGGCCAGAAGCAAGGAAAAGGCAATCATGCGGCGTTCCGAGGGTGTCGAGTGCAGCACACCTACAGTGGTTGTACCAAGCATAGCCACCAGGGGGTCCGGGTCTAGTTTTTGATTTAGGATGTTGGACAAGGTAAGGAAAACGTCTACCCAGAATTCCTGTAGGCGGGGGCATAGCCAGTACATATGAAAGAGAGTAGCAACATTGTTTTTACATTTATCACAAGTAGGGTTCACATCTGGGAAGAAGCTGGACAATTTAGCCTTTGAAAAATGCGCCCTGTGTACTATCTTAAACTGTATAAGGCAGTGTCTTGCACAGAGTGAAGATTTATGAATTGAAGTGAGGATTGTGTCCCATAGGTCATCATCCAGGGACTGCCCCAGGTCATGTTCCCAAGCTAGCTTAATACTGACCAAGGGTGCCTGAATCAACATGGAGATGTTTCTTTATAAGGTTGACATAGCCTTTTGAGACATTGGGTTAAAGGAGAGGAACATATCAACAGGGTTACTATCCGGTTCCTTAGGAAAACACGGCAAGACAGAACACACATAGTGCCTAGCCTGTAGATATCGAAAGAAATGTGTCTTAGGTAGATTGTATTTATCTGAAAGTTGGTCGAAAGACATGAAATTACCATTTGTAAACATATCCTTAAATTGACTGATACCCTTCCCATGCCAGTCCTGAAAGGTGGAGTCATGTCTCGATGGAACGAAAAGATGGTTGGAAGCCACAGGGCTCAGAAGTGAGAAATCTTTGTGACCAAAAGACCTCCTAAATTGGACCCACACTTTCAGGGTATGCCGAACAACTGGATTAGCTATCAACTTAGACGAAAATTGACTGAGTGGTGACCCAAGGAGTGCTGGAAGTGAGACATCACCACATGACTCCAGTTCCAAGGATGTCCACGCTGGCCTGTTGGGTTGAAGGTAGAAGTGGCGCCAGAAGGTGA
Organism: Gymnodraco acuticeps; assembly: GCF_902827175.1. Taxonomy (NCBI): domain Eukaryota; kingdom Metazoa; phylum Chordata; class Actinopteri; order Perciformes; family Bathydraconidae; genus Gymnodraco; species Gymnodraco acuticeps. The sequence continues at coordinate 17,396 of NW_022990124.1, read as the reverse complement.
GGCAGCGAATATTAGCAGCCCAGTAATAATGGCGAGTGTTGGGGAGGCCCATGCCCCCATCCCTCTTGAGTCGTTGCAGTAGTAGTTTATTAACTCGCGGTTTCTTGTTTTGCCATATATATGAGGAGAAAACGGAATCCAAGGAAACAAAGAAGGATTTGGGGATGAACACTGGTACCATTTGGAATAGATAAGTGCATTTTGGGAGTATAGTCATTTTGATGGAGTTTATACGTCCGGCAAGGGACATTGTGAGAGGAGACCACTGCTGTAGCAACGTTTTCACCTGGCCGAATAAGGTCATGAAGTTTTCTTTAAACAGATCTTTACATTTTCGTGTAACTGTCACTCCAAGGTAAATAAACTGCTCAAGTTCAAGTTTAAATGGCGAGTCTTTGTAGTCTAAATGGAGTGCTTCACTTTTGATTGGAAACAGAGTACTTTTGTTTAAATTTAGCTTGTAACCAGATATGGAACCGAACTGCTCTAGCAGAGATAATGCTGCTGGCAGAGAGGTTGTTGGGTTTGAAATATATAGCAAAAGGTCATCTGCATACAAAGACACCTCATGCACCGAGCACCCCCTTGAGATACCGGCAACGTCTGCACTGTTGCGGAGAGCAATCGCTAGCGGTTCAATAGCCAAATTAAAAAGGATTGGACTTAATGGGCAACCTTGGCGTGTTCCACGGCCCAGGGCAAAAGGTGGCGAGAGTGTACCATTTGTTTGGACTGCGGCAGTGGGAGAAGCATATAATAGATTAACCAAAGATATAAACGATGACCCAAAGCCAAACTTCTCTAAAACTGTAAATAAATACCTCCATTCGACTCTATCAAACGCTTTTTCCGCATCCAAAGCCAAAACACATTCTAGGACGTTTCCAGTTGGTGGATATATTATATTAAAGAGACACCTGACATTAAAGAAGGAGTAGCGGTTTTTAATAAACCCAGTCTGATCGGATGATATTATTAGTGGGATGACACCTTCCAATCTGCGAGCCAGAACCTTGGCTAAGATTTTAGCATCTGTGTTCAGCAATGAGATAGGCCTGTAAGAGGCACATTCGGTAGGGTCTTTCCCTTTTTTAGATATAAGAGTAATTATTGCCTCGTTGAGCGACGGGGGGAGCGAGCCCAGCTGAAAGGATTCGGCCAGAACGGTTGTCAAGTATGGCGAGAGAAGCGTGGAAAACTTCTTTAAAAATTCGGAGGGAAACCCATCTGGTCCGGGGGACTTTCCAGATTGCATTGAGGATATAGCTATGGTTATTTCTGCTTGTGTTATAGGTGCCTCCAGGGCCTTTGACAAATCCGGGGGAATAGTTGGAATGGGCAGAGAGTCAAGAAAACTCTTGATTTTTGGATCGTCCCCATCAAATTGGGAGGAGTACAGATGAGAATAGAAGTCCTTGAATGCAGTATTTATCTCTGTAGGGTCTAGTGTGACATTGCCACTTTGTGTATTAATACTTGTGATTAGTTGTTTCGACCTCCGTCCTTTTAGCTGGTTAGCTAACAGTTTTCCTGCCTTCTCGCCATGCTCATAAAATGTACTTTTGTTTTTTAGCAGAATGTTTTGAGTCTGGTGAGTAGTAAGTAGGTCAAATTTAGTTTTGAGTTCCAGTCTAGTGTTACATAGCTCAGGGGTCGGGGTCAGAGCATATTGTGCATCAGTTCCAGACATTTTGGATAACAGGTCTGAATGTTCCCTTTTGTTAACGGTGAATGAAATTATTTGTCCTCTTAGGTAAGCTTTAAGTGCATCCCAGACCATGAGAGCAGAGGTATCGGATGTGGTATTTGTTTCTAGAAAGAAGGTGATGTGATCCCCCAAGTATTTTACAAACTCATCATCAGACAGTAAAGATGAGTTAAAACGCCAGTGCCTTGTGGGCATCGGGACACCTGGGAGTGCCAGTGACATCACAACAGGCGCATGGTCAGATATAACAACACTCTGGTAAGAACAAGAACGGACTTGGGAAAGTAGTCTATTATCAATGAGAAAATAATCTATTCGAGAATATGTATGATGAACATGGGAGAAAAATGAATACTGTTTCTCTTTTGGGTGGAGGAACCTCCATACATCTGAGATACCACACTCTGAGAGAAAGGATTGAATTTGCAGTGCTGATTTACTCACTGCACCTGGCTTGGTGGAGGAGCGATCCAGCGCCTGGTCCAGCCAGTAGTTCAAGTCCCCTCCAAGTATCAAGTGGTGCTGGCCCAGGTCGGGAAGATTAGAGAAAAGGCGGACAAAGAAGGCAGCGTCATCTATATTTGGGGCATATACGTTAGCCAGGACAACGTTCATGTTAAATAGTTTCCCAGTGATGATTACAAATCTACCGTTTTTGTCAGCCGTAATATCAAGTGGTTCAAAGACTACGCCCCTTGCCACAAGGATAGAAACCCCTCTTGCTTTTGCCTGGAAGGTAGAATGAAAGTGCTGCCCCACCCAAGATGCCAGAAATCTGTCATTGTCTGCGGAACGCAAATGTGTTTCTTGAAGGAAGATAATGCCAGCGTTTAACTGCTTCAGATGATTGAGTACTTTCCTTCTTTTAATTGGGTGGTTCAGACCTTTGACATTCCAACTCACAGTGTTAAGAGAGTGACTCGTATGTTGGGAGAAAAAAGTACTGTTTGAATAGGGTTGGTTTGGTGTGGACTCCTGTCAACATTAGGACAAAGGAAATAGACCATTGTATGTTTACTATCCACACCAGACCATTGTAAAGATAATGTGTAATTATTATAACATCCCCACCCTGTCCCAAAACAGCTTCCAAAGAACTCAGAAGCAAAATAAAAGTAACCATACCCCAGAAAGCAACTGTGTTAATCAGTTGCATGCTCTCCCCAAAACTTACCATCTGCAAATCAACTTCCCTGCACTTGCTATCTCAGCCCCACAATCCACATTGATACAAGTACCTCAGAATCAAAGCGTTTTCAACTTTAAATGTATTGTAGCGATCCTGATAGGCTACTCAGGGTGTCACTTAGGCATCCCCCATCTCTCTGCCAATCATAGAGCTGCACCGTGATGGTGGCTGAGGTGCGGGCCTGTGGTTGGTGGAGCGGGCGGGGAGTTGTGACGTAGACAGTGCTATATCTTGTGGTTGGTTTAGGAAATAAGTTAGTGTGCGGTAGAACCCACGAAGTGTACTTGACCTGTTATCATCTGTCTTCAAATACTAGTTATTAAAGCCTAATAACTACAAGCCTGTCTCCGACTCATCTTGGGAACGTTACATTGGTGTCAGAAGTGAACTTTTCGAACAAGGGACGTCTATCCGGACGAGAGTCGTAACTGCGTCACGGAGCTAGCCGGTAAGCTAGCGGGGATGGATAAGTTCAGCAAGATGGGAGTGAAGCAGGAACACAGTAGTGATGAAGAGGAAGATGGAGCATGCGGGTGGTCGAAGGACATGAGAGAGGAGTTCATGAGTGCACGGGAGGTGAGAGAGCGCCTGAGAGAGTCGGCGGTGAGGATGGCTAGAGACGCGGGAATGTCTCCGTCTTCTGCGGCAGTTCGCGTCATTTCCAAGCTGGAGGTAAACAACAATGGCGGCGCCCATCAACCCGCAGCAGCCGCCGCCGGGTCAGTGAAAACGCCCAAATTCTCGGGTAAGGCAGACTGGGAGGCTTTCCATGCCCAATTTGAACTGATTGCTCATGCCGGGGGGTGGTCAGTAGAGACTAAAGCACTACAGCTAGCTTTGTGCCTCACAGAAGAGGCTCTTTCATGTCTGCTACTACTTAGCACTGTGGACCGACTCAACTATGAAGCGTTAGCGGGGGCTTTGAAGAGGCGGTTTGGACAGTGTTTCCCGCCAGAGCTGCTCCGGAACGAGTTGAGTAACCGCTGTAGAGAGTTTGGAGAGACGCTGCGTGCACTGGCTAACAACGTGGAGAGCCTGACGCGGCGGGCGTATGCACACATGCCACCCGGAGTACAGAGTGAGCTGGCACGTGATCAGTTCATCAGGGCCCTCCGGCCTGCGGACTTGAGGGTCGAGGTACAGCTGCAGCATCCACAGTCCTTACAGGCGGCCTTGGAGATGGCTGTGGAGAGGGAGAACGTGTGGAGTGGAGCTGCTAGGAGCGGCGGAGTGCCGGCGGCGCCGGCGGTGAGGAGCTGCAGGGAGGAGGAGAAGCCTGCATGGGTTACCGAGCTGACAGAGATGATAAGGGATGTTTCTCTGCAGCCAACACACAGACCAGACACCAGAGTCTGCTGGGAGTGTGGTCAGCCAGGACATTTTGCCAGAGACTGCACCAAGGCTCGGCGAACACCAGGGAAACGACGGGGGGCCCGCATAGAGGAGGATATGTGGAACCAAGCCCGAAGACTCCCCAAACAAACCACAGCTTTATTGCCACCGACTCAGACATCCGCGGAGGGAGCCCGACAGCACAGCAGGGGGAGCCAGACTCTACACCCTCCTGAAAAAGATGACAACACCGGAGTGGAGCCTGTCGTCGCGGTGGGCCGTGCTGGTGGGGACTCCTGCTATGTTCCTGTCGAGGTGGAGGGGGTGCCCTGCGATGCACTGGTGGACACAGGCTCTACAGTAACCCTGGTGAGAGCAGAGGTGTTGCCCAGTGGGACTATGTTCGAGCCGACAGCGGTGCGTCTGCGCACAGTCACCGGAGAGTTGGCGGCTATGAAAGGAAGAGGAGTGCTGTCTGTGTCGGTGGGGGGAGTGGAAGTGCGGCACCCCGTGTGGATAGCGGATGTACAGGACCCGTGCATTCTGGGTTTGGACTTTCTGAAGGCGACGGACTGCCTCCTGGATCTTCAAGCCGGCACAGTGAGTTTCGGGGGGGGGCCTGTAATTACTATGACCCGTGTCCACAACCCTGCTGAGCCTGCGGGGAGACCCCCGCCACCCACCGTGAGTACCCTAGACACGGAAGCAAACCCTCCCTCCCTTCCTGTACCCACGGTGACGCCCACTCAGGACAATTCCCCACCTGTCACCCCCGGGCTGCGCCACCCGAGCACAGCCCCCCCCCCCCAAGTACCCCAGACGGAGGTAGAAGAGGCTCGGTCTGCAGTATTGGAGGTGTGGAGGAAGAACTGTGGCGGCCTGAATCCCGAGCAGCAGGAGCAATTGGGGCAGCTCCTGCTAGAGTTCCAGAGCAGTTTCGCCATGAAGGAGGAGGAGGTGGGCCGAACGCATCTGGTGGAACACGAGATCGATACGGGGGACTCGCGGCCCATCAGGTGTCGCCCGCGGCGACTCCCCCTGGCTCGTCAGCAGGCTTGCGACGAGGCAGTGCAGAGCATGCTGCAGGCAGACATCATCGAGCCCTCAGACAGCCCAGGCTGTCTGAGGGCTCGATGATGTCTGCCTGCATCACCGGCAGCACCGGTAGTCATGGTCCCGAAGAAGACAGGGGGCTGGCGGCTGTGCTCACACTACAGACCGGTTAACGGGGTCACCAAGAAGGATTCATACCCCCTTCCCCGCATCGATGAGTCCCTGGACCTGGTCGCAGGGTCGTCGTGGTTCTCTTCCTTGGACTTCCGCAGCGGGTATTACCAAGTCCCTCTTGCCCCGGAGGCCAGACCAAAAACGGCTTTCTGCACCGGCCGAGGACTATGGCAGTTCAAGGTCCTCAGTTTTGGGCTGTGTAATGCCCCGGCCACCTTCGTGCGGTTGATGGACAGGGTGCTGTCTGGGATTCCCCGCCAACAGTGTTTGGTTTACCTGGACGACATCCTGGTGCATGGCAGCTCGTTTGAGGCGGCCCTAGGATCGCTAAAAGTGGTGCTGGAGAGGATCAGAGCCGCTGGGTTGAAGCTAAATCCAGATAAGTGCCATTTCCTACAGAGAGAGGTCACCTTCCTGGGCCACAAAGTGGGGGGGAGGGCATCGGCACCCTGCACGAGAAAGTGCAGGCGGTCACAGGCTGGCCAAATCCTCGCAACCAGAAACAACTGAAGAGTTTCCTGGGCCTGGCCTCGTACTACAGGAAGTTTGTACGGGGTTTTGCCTGCATTGCCGCACCCCTGTTCCAGCTGCTGCAGAAGGACAGGGAGTTCCTGTGGTCTGAACAATGTCAAGCAGCGTTTGACGGCCTTCGGCGTGCCCTGAGCGAAGCCCCGGTTCTCGTCCCAGCCAACCCCCGGCTGCCGTTCACCCTGGACACCGACGCTAGCGGCGTTGGGGTAGGCGGAGTGCTATCCCAGACTACACCAGAGGGGCAGCGGGTGGTGGCATACTTCAGCCGGGCGTTCAACAAAACGGAGCGACGATACTGCGTTACCCGCAGAGAACTTTTGGCAGTGGTGCTGTCCATCAAGCATTTTAAGTACTACCTGTGCGGGCAAGCGTTCACGGTGAGGACGGATCACTCTGCATTACAGTGGCTCATGACGTTCAAAGAGCCAGAAGGGCAGGTCGCCAGGTGGCTAGAAGAGCTCCAATCGTTCGACTTCAGGGTGGAGCACCGGGCTGGGGTGCGCCACACCAATGCAGACGCCCTCTCCCGGCGGCCGTGTGCCGGCGGCGGATACCACTACTGCGAGAAGAGAGAGACTCGCGAAAAGGAGCTGCTGGAGGAGGACATTGTCTGTGCGGCAGCGCAGCAAGTGGAGGAGGCTATCTGCAGGGAGCTCCAGACAGTGGATGCGTCAGAGTGGAAGCAACAGCAAGAGCTGGACGCCGTTCTTCAGCCTGTACTGCAGTAGGTTGAGTCGCAGCAGCGGCCACCGTGGGAGGAAGTGGCAGCGCTCTCCAAAGCAACAAAGGGGCTGTGGTCTCAGTTTGAGTCTCTACGTCTGTGTCACGGCGTACTGCAGCGGGCGTGGAAGGAGCCAGCAACGGGGGAGAAGAGGTGGCAAGTGGTGGTTCCTAGGGTCCTGCAAGAGGTCGTACTCAAGGCCATGCATGGCACGGCAGGCTCTGGTCACTTTGGAGTCACTAAGACCCTCCGCCGCCTTCGTCAGGGCTGCTACTGGGGACAGTGCAGGAGGGATGTCGAAGACTTCTGTCGCCGCTGTGATCCGTGTACGGCACGGAAGGGGCCCCCGGGGTGTTCCCATGCTCTGCTGCAACAATCTCCCGTCGGGGACCCGATGGAGAGAGTAGCGGTTGATGTGGTGGGGTAATTAAAGCAATAAAAAAAGTTAAAAAAATACACATGCGTTAATCGCGTTAAAATAATTAGTGGCGTTAATTTTTTTTTGCATTAACGCAAAAACTTGACAGCCCTAATATATATATATATATATATATATATATATATATATATATTAGGGCTGTCAAGTCTATGTATGTATGTATGTATGTATGTATGTATATATATGTATGTATATGTATATGTATGTATATATATGTATGTATATATATGTATATATATATATGTATGTATATATATGTATGTATATATATATATATGTATATACACATACATATATATACTGTAGAGTTATATTTGTATTTATTCATGTTAGCAAACTATGGATAAGCTTAAAATGGGAATAATTTGGGTAAAACTGTGAGCTGCATTTGGGGCCTGTTGACATGTGTTTTTGAGGACAAAGGAAGATGGGGGAAGGTGAGAGCATGTCCTGATTTGCATTCAACTTAGAACGAGCTACAGTGGTTGTAATATTAAGAGAGGTCCCTTGGGTTTCTCTGGTGCTTATCAATAGTAGCAGTTAAGTGAATACTGTTCAAATAATACCTGTGTTTGTGTTTTATATTGATTTCTCTGTTTTATCCTTTCATAAATGTAAGGACTACAAATGGCTATAAACATTCTGGGCTGCTTGGAGTTAACAGGGTTTTATTGCTCTGTGGGGGAGGTGTAGGCATGCAGGCCTTGAGACCTTTTGTTGTAAGGTGAGCCTGTTTGGTTTCCTGCTGCGTTTCCTGCTGCGTTGCGTCTCCCAATGAGATGACCTGAAAAGATGACCAGCTGACCTAACACCAAACCCCTCCTTCTTACTCTGGTATATCTCCGGTGGATCCCTGGCGTTCGGCCTCTTCTTCACATGCTGCCCTCGGGTGAAAGTAGCTCTGCAGTATGCGGACTAGAGCAGGAGTAAGCCGGCATTACTCCTTAAGCATTGCCAATATAACTGTAATATATCATGTTGTATTGTAATGATTGTATTGCATTGTCATATTGCCATTAAAGTAGATTATTGTTAACGGTTACTTTGTAGATATGGATTCCTTCCTGTATTATAACCAGCTTCATAGGAACGCGCGGAGATTTGAAAAGCGGACCAGTTATCCCTCCAAATCTCTAACAAAATGGTGACCCGACGTCTAGAGATAACGAAGCTGAGGAAGAATTCAGACGCTTTCAAACATCTCAGACAATCAGCAGGACTCTGCAACTTTGCAAATAAGGTAAGCAGACTGATGAAAGTCGCCTGTCTGTAATTGGATACGCTAAAACTTTAGGATTGTCTGTAGGCGTTTCACAGTGTTTTTATAGTTTAAATGGAATATACAATGCATATTTTACTATGTTAGGAAAGTTATATACAAAACGTAAACGTTGATCGACAGGTAGACGAAAGTCCTGCGTGACGTAAAATAGAGCAGTTTGGCGCGGATCTGCAGGTAGAATTATTCCTGAGTGGCGTAGAAGATGGTGCAGTTTGTGTGAATGCGAGGTTTGAATCCTGCACGGCAAAACCTGAAAACTCGATATAATCAGATCGAGTCGCCGTTTAAAACTGGGGTTTAAATAACAGACCAATGCTAAAAGCTTAAAGCCAGAGGTCTGTTATATATTAAACCAAGGTAGAGCGTTTCCCTTTGTCTGGAAACTTCTGCTGCTGCCATCTAGTGGCTGAAAGGGGGTATCACACCCTTGAAACTTCTGCTGCTGCCATCTAGTGGCTGAAAGGGGGTATCACACCCTTGAAACTTATGCGAGCTTAGAGTTTAATCATTACATTGCTGGCCGGTATTGAAGACGGGAAGCACGTTCCCAGTATATTAATTATAACTGATTTTGGTAAACTGGTACAAAACAATAAGGGATTGAACATTTTTTACAACGACAGCACCAGGAGATGAGTAAACTCAAGACTCTGTAGAGTGTAAATACATTGTGCAAAACACATTTTACACTCGAACTGTTTGCAAATGTAGACAATATAAATAAAGGTTCAGAAAGAAGACATAGGCCTACACTTGATTCAAATTTCATTACTGTGATCCGATTGGTGTGCTCTGCAGGTTTACTATTGTTCGAAGTAACAGTGGGATTTAAAATGAGAGAAGATATGGAGATGTTCTTTCATAGTGTGTGGAATATGTGATGCTGGAAACATGTAAGTATTTCAGAGTTGTGTTGGGTAAATATGTAACAATGGATGAAACAATTTTTGGAGTTAGTTTTTGTAATATCATAAGTAGACATTAATTATGTTGTTTAGATGGCATTTAACAACTAAGACAGATAGTATGATTAGAAAGGGACAGAGTGGAAAGGGTTGGATTTATTTAACATCAGTGTGCTAGACTTCTTATAGGTAATGTGTACCGGGACCTGGACTCCCCCTCTGAGTTAGAAAGGCTTTGATCCCGACCCTCCAAGCAGACAACGAGACCTAACCCAACAGGAGACTCCTCCTTCTCCATCGTACAGACAGAGAACCAGAGCTGAACCAACAACGACCTGAGGCATCCAGAACCAAACCAGTATGCTGACAAAGAGGCAAACTCTCATCGGTCCCTCAAACAGGACATGAAGTTCCAAACTGCGCTGCGAGATTTGGCACAATAGACATGAGAGCAGAATCCGCCCTCCATAAAAACAGCAGAGAGACTGTAAAGGAGGAGTGCAACAACAGTGGCATGATGGGGCTGCAGATGTGACTGGGCCAATGGCGGCCTACAAAGTTACAGCGGATGGATTCAACAGCTGATGGACTGAAGAGAAGACAGAATCAGAGGAGTTGGCATGGTCGATTAGAAGTGAGGAGGCCGGGGTCACGGCTTGAGAAAACCAGGGGAGGAGGAAAAGGAGAACGGGAATGAGTGAGTTACACATAAACACACTTATTCACGAAACGCACATTTAAATAACTTGAATTAACTTCATAAATACGTAAAGACAGAAAGATTTATTAATCATTTGGTAAATTAAAAATAGCAGTAAAGAGGAAAATATTAAAGTAAGATGATAATCATCCTAAAACACACTGACAGAGTAGAACCATATTCTTCAATATTTTCATCATGTTAACAATTCATTCTTTAAGACATTTTTATTCACGTGTGAATAAAGTAGTGATCTCATTGGTTACAATATTGATCACCATTAAAAGGATAGTTTTAGGAACCACTCTATAGGACAAATCTTTGTTTGTATTAATGGCTAGTGCCAAGCCACATATTAAATTCCAATCTAAAGTGTTGATTTCACCATTGTGGCATAGTTATTACCAGACTTCGGTTTTAAATCCTTGATAAAGGAGGGAGTAATTGTTGCATGTTCGGACACCCAGGGTTCCACACACTGCTAAAGAGTTTATCATCGTTTTTTAAGTAGACCAGAATTATAATGAGCTATGAAATGCAGAGCGACACAGATCCTAGTAATGTTTTGACTCAAGATAATAGTTATTGGACAAAAGTTTCTGAAATAGATCATTAGACATTTTAATTAGTAGTGGTACTCGAAGGAAGTGAGTTTTGTACCAAGTTTCAGGAAAAGTGGGAGGCGGAAGTCCCAATGACAAGTGAGAATCATCTTGAAAATTATAGTTGAAATCGTGACATATTTTTGTAGACAAAGGATACTGGCCTATGCTGAAATGTCAAAGTCTCTGCAGAGCACGACACATGGCCAAAAAAAGACGGAGACCAACTGACCTTTGACCCTGACCGACAGTGTAACTTGACAAGGCACTGTGGATGACTGACTCTGGGGTGAACCTGACCAAACTTGACATGACAACCAGACAGTGTGAGTGTGAATGAATGCCGGCATGTGATCAGTGTAACTGCATGATTCTAAAACAATAACTAACCAAGCATGTTTTTGGACTAACATATTATTTTGGAGCTCCAAGGGAAACGAGAGGTTTCCTAAAAATTCCACAAAAAGGGGAAACCGCACATGTGATATTTTCCTCTCACATGAGTTGGCGGTTTGCAAATGTAAAACTACAATCTGAAGATTCTGTTTCTTTTAGGCCTGAAGGACGGAGAGGAACACTTCTTTTCACTGAAGTGTTCACTGTGGAAATAATGATAATAATGTTCGTTATGTCCCTAACCAATTACCTGACAGTTTTTGTTCCCCTCCCATTACAGGCTTTTGTTACACATGATTTCATGTGTAAAAGGGGGGAGTGAGTATAATGTATAAATGTTAACATGGCTGTAAAATTCACAATTTAAATGTTTCTTTTAAGGATTGACAGAAACCTTCCGCCCCAACCCAGATGTTCAAACTGAGCATTGAATGTAATTAACCTGCTCCATATCTGGGGATAAGGTACTGTTTGATGAATGTTGAGATGTTTCTAAATATTGATTTGAATTATAACAGGTAACAAAGAAGCAGTGGCCAAGGGGCTACTGTGAAACCGAAGAAGTTGACCTGTGATGGTTAAACAATTTTGTAATATTTTAACAGACATTAGAGTAACTGAGGTTTGAAATGTAGAAAGAACATATTACAGTTAAGTTAAGCTAAAACATAGTAATGTAATGAGACAGAATTTAATTTAGACAACATCATGTAACTAGCCTGGTAAAGAAGTAAAAGCCATAGACTTTATTGTTTAGGTCATTATAGGGATATACATTTCATCTAAATTTATAATAGAAAGACATTTGATGACAGTTTGTTGGAATTCTGTATTCATTTTTTCAGCGTGATAATATCTAAGCACTGACAGGTAGAAGCAGTATCACCAGGAAATCATTCACTTTGTTAGCATCGTGATTTTGGTTGTTTTTGAATCCATAACATTAGTGTGTTTCTTTACCAGAAACATTAGCAGTTCATATTATGTTTGGATTTTAAATAGGATTTCATTTAAAAATAAACACGGATGCTTGTCAGAAATTCAGAGCTATTGAAATATGTTATTTAGTTTACCTAAAGATGTTGAGGTTCTTATTTAGTTGGCACAATCCAAGTATTAAGATTCTGAAGCTGTACTGGCAGATAGGAGGTCTACAATTGATTTAGAAAACCTGTTCACAGACGGCTGTTGTTTCAAGACACCCCACCAAGAGGCTCCAAGTGGGTCAAAACAGCTGAGCGTAGGCTTGAGGGAGTTGTATCAGATTTCTCCACACAGGTCACTGGCGCCAAAAGGGGGACCCGAGAAGCACGAGGACAAAGTGGCTCAACCCCAGGCTCTCCGGCCCCGACCGAGTGACCCAGCGGACCTCTTATGCCGTCTGCCTGGGAGAAAAGGGGGACAGCTCGTACCACGGGAGCCAGTGTGCGGCGGGGAAACCACCTGCTAGGACCAGGGGACGACATCAGGACGGACGTGGCCCTGGCAGACGTGGACTACTCGGAAGCAGCAGACTGGAGGAGCAGGACCCTGGAGGCATCCTTACAGCAGACGACCCGGGAGGCATCATCAGCGGGCCGGAGAAGGAGGACCCTGGAGACATCTCTACAGCATCGACCCGGAAGCCGCCATCAGCGGGCCGGAGGACGAGGAGGAGGAAGACATCTCTCTAGCAGGCAGCCCAGAAGCTGCTGTCAGCGGATTGGGAGACAAAGACACGGCAAGCCAGGACGGCACAGGGAACTTGTCGAGGCAGCAGAGGAGTCTACTTCGCTCTGATCAGTTCCACCCGTGAAGGGCAAGCTGCATCTCCCCCTCCCTATTAGCTGTCCTTGTGGGCTATTCCTCCGAGGGGGGGGGGGGTGATGATTCTAGCACTCAGCTACCCCCTCATGGTTCCTTCACTGCCATGGAAAGAGGTGTTCGGTCTCCATGAAGGTTTCAAGTACTCTAAATACCAGCTTCGGATGGATTTATGGACACAGTAGAAAATAATGACCGTGGGTATATTTCAAAATGCCTTGTCTAAGTTTATCTCTGGAGAAGGAGATAAAAAGGGGGATTTGTAGAGTTATATTTGTATTTATTCATGTTAGCAAACTATGGATAAGCTTAAAATGGGAATAATTTGGGTAAAACTGTGAGCTGCATTTGGGGCCTGTTGACATGTGTTTTTGAGGACAAAGGAAGATGGGGGAAGGTGAGAGCATGTCCTGATTTGCATTCAACTTAGATCTAGCTGCAGTGTTTGTGATGTTAAGAGAGGTCCCTTGGGTTTCTCTGGTGCTTATCAATAGTAGCAGTTAAGTGAATACTGTTCAAACAATACCTGTGTTTGTGTTTTATATTGATTTCTCTGTTTTATCCTTTCATAAATGTAAGGACTACAAATGGCTATAAACATTCTGGGCTGGTTGGAGTAAACAGGGTTTTATGGCTCTGTGGGGGAGGTGTAGGTATGCAGGCCTTGAGACCTTTTGTTGGAAAGTGAGCCTGTTTGGTTTCCTGCTGCGTTTCCTGCTGCGTTGCGTCTCCCAATGAGATGACCTGAAAAGATGACCAGCTGACCTAACACCAAACCCCTCCTTCTTACTCTGGTATATATCCGGTGGATCCCTGGCGTTCGGCCTCTTCTTCACATGCTGCCCTCGGGTGAAAGTAGCTCTGCAGTATGCGGACCAGAGCAGGAGTAAGCCGGCATTACTCCTTAAGCATTGCAATATAACTGTAATATATCATGTTGTATTGTAATGATTGTATTGCATTGTCATATTGCCATTAAAGTAGATTATTGTTAACGGTTACTTTGTAGATATGGATTCCTTCCTGTATTATAACCAGCTTCATAGGAACGCGCGGAGATTTGAAAAGCGGATCAGATATCCCTCCAAATCCCCAACACCATTTGTAGTCCTTACATTTATGAAAGGATAAAACAGAGAAATCAATATAAAACACAAACACAGGTATTATTTGAACAGTATTCACTTAACTGCTACTATTGATAAGCACCAGAGAAACCCAAGGGACCTCTCTTAATATTACAACCACTGTAGCTTGTTCTAAGTTGAATGCAAATCAGGACATGCTCTCACCTTCCCCCATCTTCCTTTGTCCTCAAAAACACATGTCAACAGGCCCCAAATGCAGCTCACAGTTTTACCCAAATTATTCTCATTTTAAGCTTATCCATAGTTTGCTAACATGAATAAATACAAATATAACTCTACAGCATGCAGGTGAAAACGTATCAATACCAATCCCAAGTGAACCTGCTGCTACACAATCTGCAGGGGAAACATTGATCCCGAGTACCACAACACAGTCTGCAGCACGTGACGCCACAAAGGCAGCAGCTGTTGACCCTGCCGACTGGCCATCCATGTCTGATAAGGTAAGAACAGAGTTTGTGAGCAGAGGACCCTATCAGGCAAAACCACACTTAATTTTTCCAAAACGACAGGATGGGAGAAGCTGCCACCACCAATACTTTTATAGAAACTGGTAAATGGGGAAAGAATCAAGAGAAGCTGGCTATTGTACTCACAGAAAAAACGACAGCCTTTACTGTTTTTGCTGCAAGCTGTTCTCCCAGAAGGAATACAAATTAATCAGTGCAGGACTAAATGACTGGAAAAATTGCCACCAATTACTGAAAACACACGAAAACACTCCAGAACATACATGGAATCATGGAAACAGTTAGAGTTTCGATTACAAAAGGGGAAAACTATTGATAGGACTGAGGATGGCGCTTACAAACATAGAAAGGAAGAGATGGCGTGAGTTGGTAACAAGGTTGGTCGCCATCATTCAATCATTAGCTGAGAGAAACATGGGCCTCAGGGGAACATGTGACACACTCAACAAACCCAACAATGGCAACTTCCTTAAAGAAGTGGAGCTGATGGCAATGTTTGACCCTGTAATGAAAGAACACGTTGCTAAAGTCAAAAGGGGTGCAAGCCATACCACATATCTCGGAAAAAATATTCAAAATGAACTCATTGAATGTATCGGTGAGAGAATCAGTGCCCACATGATTGAAGAAATTAAGAAGGCTAAATATTATTCCGTCATTCTGGACTGCACACCTGACATTAGCCACACAGAGCAGTTATCAGTCATCTTAAGGATTGTTACAATGGAGAAGATGCCACAAGTTAAGGAACACTTCATGGGGTTCCTTGTTGCTGAGGAATCAACTGGCGAGAGTTTGTCATCCCTCATCCTGGACAGGCTCCAATAACTGAACATCCCCTTTGAGGACTGTAGGGGACAGTCTTATGAGAATGGTGCCAATATACGAGGGAAAAACAAAGGAGTTCAGGCCAGGTTACTTGAACTAAACCCGAGGGCACTATTCGTGCCATGTGGCGCACACACTCTCAATCTGGTGTTAGCTGATGCAGCGAAAAGCTCCCAAGATGCCACTGGATACTTTGGCTACCTCCAAAAGCTTTTTCCATTGTTTTCAGCATCCACAAAGCGCTGGGACATTTTGAAGAGCCATGTCACCACTACCTTGAAATCATGGTCTGAAACCAGGTGGGAGAGCCGGGTCAACAGTGTGGAAGCTGTGCGATATCAGGCTCAACATGTTCGAGATGCACTTTTGGAGGTGAGGGACAAGGCCACTGACATGATGATCAAAATAGAGGCACAGTCTTTGGCTGAGGAAGTGGGGTCCTACCGCTTCTCCATTTGCACTGTGGTGTGGTACGACATCCTTAGTAAAGTCAAACAGGTCAGTAAGGTCATGCAGTCTGTGTCAATGCAACTTGACATCGCAGTTGACCTCCTGAGAAAGACAAAGGCCACCCTGGAAGACTACAGAGCCACTGGATTTGCCTCTGCTCAGATCAGTGCTAAAGACATGTGTGAGAACATGGATGTGGATGCTGTCCTCAAGGAGAAGAGGCTGAGGTCAACCAAGAGGCAGTTCTCTTATGAAGCACCTGATGAGCCAATGGCAAATGCCCTAAAAAAGATGGAAGTTACATTTTTCAACAGGGTGGTTGATGTTTGCATCACTTCCCTCAATGAGCGTTTTGAACACCTGGAAGAAGTTCAGGCAAAGTTTGGGGTGCTTGTCAACTTCCCCGAACTGCCCAGAAACGAGTTGACAAAGCAGTGTCAAACACTGAGCAACACCCTGAGCTCTGGCGGACAGTCAGACATAGATGGAAAAGAGTTGGCACTGGAGCTGATGAACTTTCCAACTCTCCCCGCACCCACAATGACCACCCTGGAACTGTTGGTGTTCTTGGAAAGGAAGAACCTGAGGGAGGTTTATCCTAATATGTGGGTGGCCCTCAGGATCGCAGTCACTATGCCAGTGACAGTGGCTTCAGCAGAAAGAAGCTTCTCAAAGCTGAAGTTAATTAAAACCTACCTGAGGTCTACAATGGTCCAAGAACGCCTCAGTGGACTTGCCATCATCAGCATTAACAGTGATGTTTCTCGTCAGCTGTCATATGAGGATTTTATTGATGACTTTGCAGCAAAGAAGTCAAGATGAGTGCAATTCTGAGTGTTTAAGTCAAACAAGTCAGTAAGGTATTTATTTATTATTACAATATGTGTGTTCAAAAACAGAAATGTAATTGTTCTTTTGTTGTATAAATCGTTTTTATGTATTTGTTAATATGTTTTCATTTATTTTATTTATTTATTATTACAATATGTGTGTTCTTAAGTGTTCTTTAAAATAGTTCTATAACTCCTTCTGTGGAAGCTACTTGTTTATTAAAAGATGTTTGTTGAATTATAACTAAAGCAAGTGTAGTTTTTGTATTTGTGGGGGGGGTTAGTGTTTTCAATGTATACTATAGGACAATAAACCAAAAATATCATTTAAAAACTGGAGAGATAAAAATATGAATACATAAATGAATGTTAACTAGGTCAAATAAGATATGAATGAACAACAAAAATAAAATAAGTTACATTTATTGGCTATGGTAGGTTATTGGTTATGTTCACATACTCATTTGATTATTAAAATGTTAACTGATATTTTTCATATGGGTGTTTTAGAGTTGTACCCCCTAGATCTAGTAGTAATTGTGTGCTCAAAGTGCACCAGATTGAAGCATTTTACCCCCGGACCCCCCCTAGAGGATGTGACGTCCATCCCCCAATTCAAACATGTTCATACAATACTGAATACATTTGAAGCCTTTTTGCCTATGTCAATAAGTTTCTGTTTTTGTAGTGTATTCGTCTTTTGTAGAGATTTTTAATGTATTCTTTATATATTCTATGGGGGGGGGGGGGCGCCAGCTAAAATCT
Source organism: Gymnodraco acuticeps (assembly GCF_902827175.1). Lineage (NCBI taxonomy): Eukaryota > Metazoa > Chordata > Actinopteri > Perciformes > Bathydraconidae > Gymnodraco > Gymnodraco acuticeps. The sequence goes on along the minus strand of NW_022990124.1, from coordinate 70 downwards.
CGCCTAGGGCTGCAAATTGTCTAGAGCCGGCCACTATATTTGTTTAAGCACCGGATCGGCCCAAAAAGGA